>NW_024068784.1:0-98373 GCF_009389715.1 Phoenix dactylifera
GGTCCGGGTCAGTGTTCATCCGGGTGGGAAATAAGAAATTTCATGCCATAATAGGGTATTAAGCCTAGATTAGGCTAAGGGAGACCTTGTACTCATGCAAGGGAGTCCCTAATACACATATATAACGAGTTAATTAATAAAAAAAATAAAAAAAAAGAAAAAAAAAGATTTAGGGAAGGGGGAGTTGAGTCAACTAAAGCCTTCCATGTTATGATTGATACATAGATAATAAGCCGTTGATACAAAACTAAGAGCATGATTAATGTATATTTCAGCTAGGCAAGAAGTTAGGGAGCAAGAAGAAGAAGCCCCCTACTGCCTACCATAAAGCTTGGGAGGCGTATCGAGGCTATACCGGATCGGCAGGTGAGTAGAAGTTATGTACTTTGCATCATGAGCACATTCCTTATTCATTTTCATGAATGTTGTCAAGTGTGACTTGATTCCACCTGAGCTTATTGATTAATTGTTGTGATGGATTCCTCTATATTTTGTTCTCCATGCTTGATTATTCTGTACATGCATTTGAAGGAACATTGAGAGGAATTACGAGGGGTAGATGAGTAATTAAATTGGATCCAAATTGTGAAATGACTTCTTTTATAAATTGATTTCATTTCCTCTATTTCAAAGACTTGTGAGTGGTAGTCTTGATTATACTCCTTTATGAGTAGTTAAATTGGTTCCGAGTTGTGAAATGAATTTTTTTGTAAATTGATTTCATTTTCTCTATTTCAAAGACTTGTAGAGCCCTTTTTTGTGGTATATTGAGTTGCATTGCACTCCCTTGATCCCTCACTCCCAACCCTGATGTTAGGTTATGATTGGGTCGGAGTCGAGTGAGTGGTAGTCTTGATTATGCTCCTTTTTAGTAGAGTATTGGGAGGGTGCATTATGGCATTATGCATGGCTTGGCAATATCTACAGGACACCTATGGTCGATGGGTTAGACATCGGCCTGTGTGCACATAGTAGCCTTCTGGGTGGGCGGAGCCCGTCCTGAGGATGATAGTGTTATTTTGATGATTAACAAGCAATTATCTAGAGTATGCTATAAGTTAAGTTGATACTTCATTTATAAGTTCATTACTCTCAGTATATTTGGTTAATTGAAAATAGATACATGACATTGTTTATATGAATGAATCTAACCTTGAGATGCAGCAAAGTGTGGATTGAGTCGACCCAAAGGATGATTAGGTCGACCCCGGCACATCAAGAAATAATTTGGCACACTTCTGCAAAAATGACACAGATGAACAGTGAGTTGGGTCGACCCAAGAAAAACATGAGTCGACTCAAACATCAAGATCCTCAAACAACTCAGAAAATGGTTCTCTGGATTTACTGAGAGGGTCGACCCAAGAAGAAGTTGAGTCGACCCAAGTAAGCCTTGAGTCGACCCAAAGAAAGGTTGAGTCGACCCAAATGAAGAAAGGCTGAAATTCAAGATTCTGAATTTTCTGAAAGTTGGGTCGACCCAAGAAAAGTTTGAGCTGACCCAAGGTTGAGTCGACCCAAGAAAAGTTTGAGCTGACCCAAGGTTGAGTCGACCCAAAGAAAGGTTGGGTCGACCCAAGGGAAGGAAGGCTGAATTTCAAGTTTCTGTGTTTTCTGAGAGGGTCGACCCAAGGAATGTTTGAGTCGACCCAAGGCAAAGTTGGGTCGACCCAAGGACAGGTTGAGCCGACCCAAACACGGGCTGAACATAACGGCTAGTTGTGCAGAAATGCTTTTTGGACTTCCAACGGCTATAAACGGCTAGTTTCTTCAATCCAACGGTCAGAAAGGACTATTTGGAGGTTGGAGAAGTATTTAAGAGGGAGTATTCATCAGAGGAAGCAAGCTTTGGGAAAATACATCAAGTGTATTCAAGAGAGAACCCTAGCAAGGCAAGCTTCATCCAAGTGCTTCATTCAAGAATCAAAAGAAAGTGGTTGAGCAGATTCAAAGAGTCATCAAGAGCTCCATCCACCCTTGAAGAGTAAAGCATCCTTGACAAAGAAGAGAGAAGTCACATCAAGCGATAAATATTCTCTAAACTCTTCTTTGTAGATTATATTGTTATATTTGCTCATCTAGGAGTTTAAATCTTCTTCCTTTGTTTATTAAACTACTTGTAAAGGTTGGTTGGTTAGCCCGCAAAACCAACGGAATAGGTTGATTGGTGAACCCGGAAAACCAATTGTAAAGGTTCGTTGGTAAGCCCGTAAAACCAACATAGGTTGTTGGTAAGCCCGTAAAACCAACGTAGGTTGTTGGTGAACCCGTAAAACCAATTGTATAGGTTCATTGGTGAGCCCGTAAAACCAACATAGGTTTTTGGTGAACCCGGAAAACCAAAGTGTATAGGTTCGTTGGTGAGCCCGTAAAACCAACATAGGTTTTTGGATTGTGAGCCCGGAAAACAATCCAACTGTAATCCGCGGGATTATAGTGAATTCCCAAGGGGACGCTTGGGGAGTGGACGTAGGTGCTAAGGAGAGCACCGAACCACTATATATTGTTGTGTTTGTGTTGTGCTTGTGCTTACGTTTATTCTTGCATCATCTTCTATCTTTGCACTAGTTTAAATCATTCAAATAGTTTAAGGAAGCATCCACCGCACTTAATTAAGAAAACGTTTAAAGCACTAAAATTTAGAAGAAACCAATTCACCCCCCTCCTCTTGGCTTGTCACCTTGGGCAACAAGTGGTATCAGAGCAAGGTGCTCTAATAGTACTTATTGATCTCACAATCAAGAGTTAAAGATCATGACAACCCAAGTGGGATGTTCTATGAGTGAGGGACAATTAATTGATAGACCTCCACTATTTGATGGTATAAACTACATATATTGGAAAGCACGCATGCGCATTTTCATTCAAGCACATGACTACGATTTATGGAGTATCATAGTCAATGGGCTACACACAAGTACTAATCATGATAAGGAAATGGCTCAACAAAATTCAAAAGCCATGAAGCTGTTATATTGTGCATTAGATGAGAATGAGTTTAATTGCATATCCTCTTGCATAACTGCTAAAGACATATGGAATATGCTAGAGGCTAAATATGAAAGTACTAACATTTTTAGTGAATCTGAAATTAGCTCTGAAGAAGATGAGAGGCAAGCTGAAATTGAGAACCTAAGTCTTGTGGCACACAAGGACGAGGTATGTATTGAAACACAAAGTGTCTCCTCTTCTGAATATGAAGTATATGATAAAATTGAAAATGATTTTACACGTGATAAGTTACATGATGCATTTCTTGATCTAATGAAAGAACATAAGAAACTCATTTGTAAAAATAAGAACCTGACGAATGAAAAGAAAATCCTAGTAAATGAAAAACTGAAATTGTCTAATTATTATGAAACATTAATTAAGAAACATACTAATGAAACTAAAATCTTAATTGAGAAAAATAAAGAACTAAATCAGAAAAACCAACTTCTCACTGAAAGCTATGATAAACTTAGGAAAAATAATGAATTGCTTTCAGAAGATAATAGAAGATTAACTAAAGAAGTTGACAAATTGAAACCTGTTGTTGAAAGATTTACTTTCAGCTCTGAAAAATTAAACCTAATGATAAATAATCAAATAGCTGAATTTGATAAAGTTGGATTGGGATATCAACCTTGGTACACCCAAAAATCTTTCAAGAATATATTTGTTAAAACAGTTTCTAATTATTTTAAAACAGATTCTTATAATGTTGATAAACAGGAACAAAAGCTAAGCAAAATCTCTTCTGTTGTTTTAAATCTATATATTACAAATTTGATGAACCTAATAGGCAAAAACAGAAAATTGTAAGTTTATCTACTACTGATGTTAAATTTAACAAGAGTATGCAGAAATACATTCCTTATAATCCTAAAATCTGCAAGTCTATGGACAAAATAGCCATTAAGAAAATATGGGTTCCAAAAGGAACAATAATAGCTAACCTACAAGGACCCAAAAGAGCTTGGGTTCCTAAGTTGAAAATCTGAATATTTTCTGTAGGTGTGTCTAGCACTCAAGGCTCCAACAAAAGATGCTAATTTAGAAATTGGGTGTTCTAGACACGTGTTAAAGAATAGAACTTAAAATATAATTAAGAAGAGTGACCAAAATGGAAGAAATAATGAAATTAGTAATCCTTGCATCCTCTCATATTGAAATTGTAGCTAGTATTAATCATTTCTGTGATATAGGTGATACTTTTGGTATGAAATGAAAATATATCCAAATCACTCCATCTTCCTATATTATGCTTCAGTTATTGATGGATAATTTGCTTAATCAATACTCTTAGAATAACTCTTTGAATTATCTATATGCTTGATTGAGAGTTCTTATCCATGGCATTATCCTTTATTGATCATAAACATAAGAATGTCTACTTGGTATATCTTTTTTTTAAATATATGTATTAAGAATACCAAGATTAAAGAGTCTAGTTTTGGCATATAAAATCAACTCATACTAGTATGGACTTAATCTCAAAAGACCTTGTCATTGGTTCACTTAGATTAATTTTTGCAAGGTCAAAGTTTGCTATGTATGTCATCTAGAAAAATAAACTAGAATCATTTCTAAATTTGAAAACATTGTTTCCACCTTTTAGCCGTTGGAAATTCTCCATAATAACTTATTTGGATCTCTAGGATTGTGAACCTAGGAGATAAGCTCTCTAATTTTGTAATTATGGATGATTTCTCAAAGCTAATGTTGGTTTTATTCTTGGCATTTAAATTGAAATATTTTCTGCTTTGGCACAAACTTACAAAAGGTTTCAAATGAAAAAGGTTTGCAAACTGTGAAAATTCATGGCACAGCTTTGAAAACCAATTTGTTGATAAGTTTTGTACAGAATATGGTATTGAATACAATTGTGCTTGCACCAAGAACACTATTGCATATAGGGGTTATAAAAATATAAAAATAGAACCTTTGTTGTGTAAGGACAATGCTTTGTGATTGCAGTTGATTAATACTATCATCACAGCTTGTCATATTATAAGGTTTCTATTAAATCTATTTTTAAAGAAAACCCCATGTGAACTCATGAAAAACAGAAAATCAAATGTTGCATACCTTCATGTTTTTCAGTTATACATATTATGTTCTCAAGAATGAAATATATGCCAAATCTGATAAAACAAGTATTTCTTTGGATATTACTCTTTAAGCAATGCATATAGAATATTCAATGAAAAGATACTAGTTGTAGAAAGATCAATTTATATTATTCTTATTAAAACTAGATCTTTTATTGAGAATATAGTTTATCACTTTGATTCTATGTAAAAAATCTGAATTTTGATGGAAACAATTGTTTAAGATAATTTGATTAAAACTCAACTTGTATATCTTATTGATAATTATCTTAAGCAAATAGAATCTAAGCTAAATTAATTCTGAAAATAAAAAAAAAAATTTTGACCTTGATGAATCCTTCTATTGCCTCACATGCTTGTCCTTGAACCATTTTACTTAATGAAGTTATCTCTTTAGTTCAAGTGACTTGTGCTTGCTTATATTTAGACAATCTCTTGAGTAAAGTGACTTAATATTCAATTATTGTCATATCTTATGTTGAGTCATCTAGCTAAGAAATATATTGTATGAATGTTTTGTATCTTGAAGAAACTAATGACTTTCCTTCAAGAAAGAAAAAGATTTTATTAATGATACAGGATTTATGAGCAAGAAATTTCAACTTGAAGGACACCTCGATGAAAGATACAATAAACATTCCCTTGCAAACAAAAAAAAAAGAGAGATTTTCTTCAACCAAGGGTATAAAGAATCTAAAAGGTATTTGGCTTGAAGAATGCTAAATGCACTGGTAATCTAAACTCTTCTCTTGTAAGTTAGTTGAGCAAAATCAATAGTTTGAAATTATATGGTAGCATGATTAAACCTTTAATTGCTGATCATCTTGATATCATGCTTCATTCTCATGCTAGTGATGATTGTTTCATGGTGTGATTAAATTGAAGTTTATTTTTTTATATAATGCATAACCATGAAATACACAAGTTTATGCCTCAAATCTCTAATTCAAAATAACTTGTGATAAGCTATGAATCATTGGGCATAATGAAAATGATGTTTGCATGATATTCATTTATATGCAGCATATAAGATTATTTCTTTATTCTGCTCTTTCATGTAAATTACTTGAGAATAACAAAAAGAGAGAGAGATAAAGAAAAGAAAATGGATATTATTCAAGAGAAGTAAAATCTAAGTAAAGGCAAATACTTCAATCTTAAGGAAAAGCAAAACAAGCATAATAAATTCGGCACATTTGTGAGACTAGTGAAAGGGATAAAATCCGTAATTAATTACACTTAACCAGGGAGAGTTTGAAGTGAACATTTTAACATTTCTATATTGCTCATCATAGGGATGGTGCCAATGGGGAGGCTAGTGGTAGTACCCAGCACTATTTGACCCAACTATTCGGTGTAGGGTATATTAGGGACGGCACAAGAGGGAGGCTAGTGGTAGTACCTCGTGCCCCTTCCAACTCCACCGGATAGGGAGCAAATAGAGTATAGAGCATAAGAAGGTAAAAATGGAAGTATATAAGAAGAATTAAGTCAAATTTTTAATCACTTGAAAACACACTTTAAGGATGAAATCAGTGCAAGATTATATTTAAATAGGAGGAGTTTATTTGAAAAGAATTGATTTTGATCATTGACATGCTTGCTCTTAATATTTTAATGCATAACTTAACACATAATATATTTTGCATATGGCATGATGTCTTGAATTATGGGTTCTCAATATTTTGTAATGCTCCAATCATCTTTAAAATCTGAAAGTTGAATAAACTTGTAAAAAGGAGAAGAGAAGGATATCTCTATTTAGGCAAAATGAATTGATTTTGTTTTATCCTTCAACTTGCCTAACTTTGGCATATAATTCATACCAAAACTCAACATAAATACAAATATTCTGAATATGCTCTTATATGTTTGAAATATGTGTTTTCAATCTTAATAGTTTAAGATGAGCAACAAATGAGAAGATACATATCTCAAATTACAACCTTGAAAGTCTCCTTGAGAATCTTTATAAAATTCAGAATCTGATTTTGTATAAAAGCTTAAACTCAATATGAATTTCTAGATAAAACTACAGCTTAAGAAAAATAGAATAATTCTGATGCGTTGATTGCTTGCCCCGATACGCATCTGAAACATATCATTTCTTATCTTCAAAGTGTACTAATATTGGTCTGAATGATGTGTCTTTCGATGATCTTGATTGCAAACAAATATTTTTTTTGATATTGAAAAGATTTATTGTGCTTCATATATACATAGCTGAAAAACTTTGATTAAGAAATTGAGTTCTATAAATATATATACTTCAATGATCATCTATATGTTTCTTCTCTCCTACAGTATTAAAGACTTCCATCAAAATATATATGTATATATATATTATTAAAAGAGTGAATGATCTTAAGTCTAGAAATATTTCAGCTCACTCAAACGATTCTTAAAAGAAAGAAAATGTAAATGCTTTTGAAAGAATTTGAGCTTTAAATGAATCATTTTCTGATTAATATTTCAGTACATTTTCTCAAAGATTAAGAGAAAGAAAATTTCAGAGGGAGAGATCATATAGAACTTAATCGTATAAATTTGCATCTAAAGATGAGACAAAGAATACTAAATATAAAGTGGTATTAAACTTTGTGCTTCATTGAATATCTTTTGAAAGTTGGATTTCCATCTGTATTCATCGGTAAATCATTTATTTCTGAAAATTAATTGACAAGGATTCCGTCTGTCTTAGTATCGAAAATTTATCTTGCAATCTACTTATGAGTTCTTATTGGCTTGCACCTTAGTGTTTCAATCCTGAGCCAATTCATTTTAATTGATTTTGATGTTATGATCTTTAAAGGAGTAAAAGAAAGTCCTTAAGAGAGCTCTAAAAGAACTTTCAAAGCCTTGAATTTTATGTATCCTACACTGCATAGATTCATGTTTTGGTATCTATGCCCCAATACTTTTTTATCATGAAAGAACTTTAAAGTCATTAAGAATTAAGGATTCAACATAATCTTATGTTTTTCAAGTATATAAGGTTTGATCTTTATTTGATCTTATACTATACTCTGAAAACTAATTAGATTGCTCTCATTTTGCTATATACTTAATATATTAAAAAAAAAAATGTTGGATTTTCATCCGTGCCTTTCCTTGAATATTATTCTTGATACTCCTTGAAATAACTTGAAAAAGATTCCATCTACACTTGATTTCAAAACTATCTTTGGAATCTACATTTAGAGATCACTTCTGGCTTACATTCTAAATATCTCATTCCTAAAGCCAAACACATAGAAATAAGATATCATTTTATTAGGGATCATGTGCAAAATGGAAACATATGAGCATATATGCACTGAAAAATAATTAGCCGACATATTCACAAAACCCTTGAGTGAAGATAGATTCTGCACGCTAAGGAGGAAATTAGGCATATGTGATCCGTTTTATTGAAGAGATATAAAAGGAAGCAAGCAGTCTCATGATACATTCCTCCCATTTCTAAAAACCTATGAAACATGAGTCAAACTTGTAATCTATAGATTCCTTACTCATGTATCATTGTCCCAGAAAGAATTTATAAGGATTGGAAGCAAAAAAAAAAAAAAAAAAAATTTTAGAAGCAAAAAGGAAGAGAAAAAAAAAATTCTGCACTTGGGTCGACCCAACCCAGAATAGGGTCGACCCAACGTTGAGTCGACCCAAGAAAATTCTTGAGTCGACCCAACGTCGGGACCCCACTGTTAAAAGGGGGACCCGTGAGCTATCTAGGGCACTGTTTACCCTTTGTCCTCTTCCGAAAACCCTATTTCCCACTCTCAAATCTTCTCCAATCATCTCCAAACAGAAGATTACTTCAAGATCTTGGAGAAATGGGACCCGAGAGAGCCGTAGCCAAGCGATCCGAGAAAGTCTCACGATCTTGTTTAGAGACTAGGATATGTATCTAGTTCTCATATGTATTTGGTGGTTATCATGCATCTTTAAATCTTGATTGAGGAACATTGTACTTATCTTTATTTTGGGCATTAATGTATGAAAATGTTCCTATTTTGATCAATGTAGTCTGCAGTTTGTTCTTTATTGCATCTTTTCCCAAATATATATTTTTGATGATAACAAAAAGGGGGAGAAGAAAAGAAAGAGTATTTAAGAAAAGAAAGAGTATTAATTTTGGGAGAAGTAAAGAAATATAACAAAAAGGGGGAGAAGTAAAGAAAGAGTAATAAGAGGAGAAGTAAAGAAAGAAAGAGAAATAATTTGTAAAATAAATAGAAAATCATATAGGAAAGCATATACATCCAAGGGGGAGCAATTTGTAACAATGAAATTGACTAAATCAAAAATTTCCATCAAAGTTCAGAATTTGGCACATATAAATTCAGAATTTGGCACGCACCTCTCGCACCCCGATACATAACCTGAAACTCAGAGTTTATCTCAAATTTTTGAAGTTTCATTGCTAATGAATTATAAATGAAAGGGGGAGCAATTCAAAAAGTCAAATTGGCAACATTTGAATGATATAGGGGGAGATTTCACAAGTATATATGAAAAGCTGAAATTCAGCAATTTAATCTCTTTTATAAACTGATTTTAAAGACAAGTATCAATAGACTTATACTCTTTATTTTGTAATCATCAAAAAGGGGGAGATTGAGGATGATAGTGTTATTTTGATGATTAACAAGCAATTATCTAGAGTATGCTATAAGTTAAGTTGATACTTCATTTATAAGTTCATTACTCTCAGTATATTTGGTTAATTGAAAATAGATACATGACATTGTTTATATGAATGAATCTAACCTTGAGATGCAGCAAAGTGTGGATTGAGTCGACCCAAAGGATGATTAGGTCGACCCCGGCACATCAAGAAATCATTTGGCACACTTCTGCAAAAATGACACAGATGAACAGTGAGTTGGGTCGACCCAAGGAAAACATGAGTCGACCCAAATATCAAGATCCTCAAACAACTCAGAAAATGGTTCTCTGGATTTACTGAGAGGGTCGACCCAAGAAGAAGTTGAGTCGACCCAAGTAAGCCTTGAGTCGACCCAAAGAAAGGTTGAGTCGACCCAAAGAAAGGTTGAATTCGAGATTCTGAATTTTCTGAAAGTTGGGTCGACCGAAGAAAAGTTTGAGCTGACCCAAGGTTGAGTCGACCCAAGAAAAGTTTGAGCTGACCCAAGGTTGAGTCGACCCAAAGAAAGGTTGGGTCGACCCAAGGGAAGGAAGGCTGAATTTCAAGTTTCTGTGTTTTCTGAGAGGGTCGACCCAAGGAATGTTTGAGTCGACCCAAGGCAAAGTTGGGTCGACCCAAGGACAGGTTGAGCCGACCCAAACACGGGCTGAACATAACGGCTAGTTGTGCAGAAATGCTTTTTGGACTCCCAACGGCTATAAACGGCTAGTTTCTTCAATCCAACGGTCAGAAAGGACTATTTGGAGGTTGGAGAAGTATTTAAGAGGGAGTATTCATCAGAGGAAGCAAGCTTTGGAAAATACATCAAGTGCATTCAAGAGAGAACCCTAGCAAGGCAAGCTTCATCCAAGTGCTTCATTCAAGAATCAAAAGAAAGTGGTTGAGCAGATTCAAAGAGTCATCAAGAGCTCCATCCACCCTTGAAGAGTGAAGCATCCTTGACAAAGAAGAGAGAAGTCACATCAAGCGATAAATATTCTCTAAACTCTTCTTTGTAGATTATATTGTTATATTTGCTCATCTAGGAGTTTAAATCTTCTTCCTTTGTTTATTAAACTACTTGTAAAGGTTGGTTGGTTAGCCCGCAAAACCAACGGAATAGGTTGATTGGTGAACTCGGAAAACCAATTGTAAAGGTTCGTTGGTAAGCCCGTAAAACCAACATAGGTTGTTGGTAAGCCCGTAAAACCAACGTAGGTTGTTGGTGAACCCGTAAAACCAATTGTATAGGTTCATTGGTGAGCCCGTAAAACCAACATAGGATTTTGGTGAACCCGGAAAACCAAAGTGTATAGGTTCGTTGGTGAGCCCGTAAAACCAACATAGGTTTTTGGATTGTGAGCCCGGAAAACAATCCAACTGTAATCCGCGGGATTATAGTGAATTCCCAAGGGGACGCTTGGGGAGTGGACGTAGGTGCTAAGGAGAGCACCGAACCACTATATATTGTTGTGTTTGTGTTGTGCTTGTGCTTACGTTTATTCTTGCATCATCTTCTATCTTTGCACTAGTTTAAATCATTCAAATAGTTTAAGGAAGCATCCACCGCACTTAATTAAGAAAACGTTTAAAGCACTAAAATTTAGAAGAAACCAATTCACCCCCCCCCCCTCTTGGCTTGTCACCTTGGGCAACATTGAGGGTATTTCTGCTTCATCTCATCTTCTAGTTCCCAGGTAGCTTCTCTTTCTGAATGATGGCTCCACTGCACCTTGACATAAGGTATAACACGATGTCTCAAAACTTGATCTTTCCTGTCCACTATCCGCACTGGATGCTCCTTATATGATAGATTTTCTCTAACTTGTAAGGGCTCAAGCTCTGTGACATTACTTGGATCTGGTATATATTTCTTCAACATCGAGACATGGAAAACATCGTGTACACCTGCCAGAGAAGGCGGCAGGGCAAGTCTGTAAGCCACCATACCAATTCCTGAAAGGTGCTGTACACCTATAGGTATAGTAAGAATAGGTGCTGTAACCAATCGCCTCTTTAATTCCTGAAAGCCTCGTTCACATTCTTCAGTCCATTCAAACTTAACTCCTTTTTGAGTTAAGCGAGTCAAAGGTATAGCTATAGAGGAAAATCCTTCCATAAATCGTCTGTAATAGCCTGCCATTCCTAGAAAGCTGCGAATCTCAGAAACATTAGTTGGCCTGTTCCATTGCACTACAGCTTCCACTTTTGCTGGATCCATAGAAATTCCATCTCCGGATATGATATGCCCCAAAAACGATATCTCATTCAACCAAAACTCACACTTCTTTAATTTAGCATAGAGCTTCTCCCTCCTTAAGAGTTGAAGTACGCTTCGTAAATGTTCCTCATGTTCTTCTTTTCCTTTTGAATAAATTAAAATGTCATCAATGAACACCACCACAAATTGATCTAGAAAGGATTTAAATATTCTGTTCATTAAGTCCATAAAAGCTGCTAGGGCATTCGTCAATCCAAAAGGCATCACCAAGAATTCATAATGTCCATAACGAGTTCTGAATGCAGTCTTGGGTACATCTTCTGCTTTGATCTTTAGCTGATGATATCCTGTGCGGAGATCAATCTTAGAGAAAACATGTGCACCTTGCAGCTGGTCAAATAAATCATCTATTCGAGGCAAAGGGTACTTGTTCTTTATAGTGACTTTATTCAATTCTCTATAGTCAATGCAGGGTCTCATGCTTCCATCTTTCTTTTTCATAAAGAGCACTGGAGCTCCCCAAGGTGACACACTAGGTCGTATAAAACCCTTGTCAAGTAAATCTTGCAACTGATCTTTCAATTCTTTTAATTCAGCTGGGGCCATTCGATAAGGAGCTTTAGAAATCGGACCTGAACCAGGTACAAGATCAATAGTGAATTCAATTTCTCTGTCCGGTGGCAATCTTGATAACTCCTCGAAAAAGACGTCCGAAAATTCCTTCACTATAGGAATATCCTCTATCTTTAGTATATCAATTATTGAGGCCAGATAACCTGTGCATCCTTTTCTTAACATTCGTCCAGCTTGCAAAGCCGAGATAATATGAGGAAAAGCAGTTCCTTGGTTCCCACAGAAACTGAATGCCGGTTCCTCCGGAATTTGGAAGTTTACCCTCTTGCTATGACAGTCTACTGAGGCATGATAGGTAGCAAGCCAATTCATCCCCAGAATGACATCAAAATCCCGCATATCAAGTACAATCAGATCCATAGGTAACTCCCTATCTATTATTTCAATTTTACATGACTTGCATATAACATCAGTGCTCAACATACTGCCTACTGGTGTCTCCACATAGAACTTAGTGGTCATGGATTCACACAATATGTCATGTGTTTTGACAAAGTTTCAGGATATGAATGAATGTGTGGCACCAGGATCAAATAAGACATAAGCATAAATATCAGATATAGGAATAGTACCTGTCACCACTGCATTAGAAGCTTGTACATCTTGCTGTGTAAGTGCAAATACCCTTCCTTGAGTCTTTGGCCTCTGGCTTCCTTCCATTGCCTGCGTAGATTTATTCTCGTTTCTTTGTGGGCAGTCTGCAATTTTATGACCTTTCTGTTCGCGATGAAAACAAGAACCTGTAACCCAGGGACAATTTGCAAATTCATGATTACTGCCACATCTTGAACACTTCCCACTCTCATTTTTGACATTTCTATCTTTATTTGGCTTCTGAACTGGATTCTTGAAATTCTTGTTTCCCCCTTTAAATTCAGCAGGTCTGTTTCTTTTCTTTTGGTTTCTTTCCCTTTTAGCAAAAGCTTCGTTGACTTCCCTTTCAATGATTAAAGCTTTATTCACCACAGCTACGTAGGTAGTCAACTCATAGGGTACCACTTGCTTTTTAATTTCAGTCTTCAATTCCATCTCAAACTTGTGCACTCGGTCTTGCTCATCCTCTACCAATTTCGGATCAAATTTGGCTAGTTATGTGAATTTGGCTTCATATTCGGCCACTGTCATGCCCCTTTGCTTCAAATGGATAAATTCTTATTCCTTCTGTGTCCTTACACTCCAAGGAAAATATTTATCATAGAATGCTTTTCGAAATTTATTCCAAGTGAGAGGTTCCTCATCATGCTCAAATTTATGCTCCAACATCTGCCACCAATTAAATGCTTCTCCCTGCAACATGTATGATGCAAACAGAAGTTTTTCATCGTCCCGACATCTTAAGATAGCAAATGCTTTTTCCATCTCTGTAAGCCAATTATCTGCTTCCAAAGATTCTGTAGTCCCCTGAAAAGCTGGAGGAGCCAGCCTCTTAAATTCAGCTATGCTGCTACGATGTTCACACTGTTCCCCTCGTCCTTGCTATGGCTGTGTCTGGAGCAACTGCGCTTGTTGTTGGAGCAATTGCTGTTGCACCCGCTGTTGCATTTGCATGAGGCCCACCATGGTATGCATAACCTGGCTTAAGCCCGGTTCCTGTCCCGTTTGAGGGCTCATGTCTCCCTCCTGCTGAGGGATACTCGTCGCCCGTTGGGGTGTGCTATCAGCGTGCCGGTTCGGTGTCTCATTCGTAGCACCAATAGTAGTCTTTTTCGTCCGACGTTGAGGCATCCTGACCTATATGCATCAAATAACAGCAGATTCATAAAAAGAAAGCTCACCGAATTAATTTTTTTTTATAAGAATAATCATCATATTCTTCACACTTAACGTCCCAATGTCCCTAGTGTCTACCCACCTATACTTATATCGGGTATGATTCTTTGTCTTAGATTCTATCCATGTATGCTCTGATACCACTTAAGTTGTCACGCCCCCGGCCCGAGATCGCGAGCCGGGGGTCGCGCCAACCGCCGCACACCCGTAGGAAACTCTCCCCACGAGCATGCAAGGCATCTAAACCAAACATCTCAATTATATAATTCTAAAATAATTTAACTAAATAAATGCAATCTTATTCCATTGACTAACTCAAGTCATAATGTCTCGCAAGTCTAAATACGCAGCAGAATAATCATTTACCAACATGCAGAAACCTAGTTCTTAAAATAACAAAAGTCCACCAATCATAATAAATGTCCATAATAACAAATCAACTTAAATAACTCTAATCTAAGATAACTTATGCCACAATCCTTCTAGTCGCTCTCCCATTTTGAATCCCCAATAGACTAGTTCTCAAAATCTGTAAAACAATAAGAGATGGTATAATGAGCTAGACAGCCCAGTAAGTAATGAACATTCTAGCTAAATAAATCAAGCAATAATATGTGAAAAATAAATAAATATGCAGTTCCAAAGTATAAGTCAAATATTTCTTAAATTCATAAGATTCTTTTCGCGGTTTCAAGATTCTTTCACATATTCAATTCATCTTATCGATCCTGGACTATGACCACATGTTCCCTGTGGCAGGGTCATCAACGCTGACTATTCTTCTTGCGGTGAGTCCTTCAAGACAGTCAATTACCAACGTATCTGCCTCCATTGGCAGGGTCCTCAACATAGCCAGATCGAAGTTCAGTTTGTTCTCTATTTCATATTTCAGTTATATATAAAAAAAACATACAGTGTCAAAACCAAATGTCGTTCATATCTTAATTTCTTTCAATTTATCAGATTCAACTCAACAGCCAGGAACTATGACCACATGTTTCCTGTGGTAGGGTCATATCACCGACTATTCTTCTTGCGGTACCGATGTATTAGCCTCCATTGGCAGGATCCTCAACATAGCCCGACTGCAAGTCTGAATCTATTTCAAGTCGTAATCTTTTCTTACATTATGTTTAGTGTTTCAAGCCAAAAGGTACAATGTCAGAGCAATTAAACACAATTCAATTCAGAAGCAAATACGTTCAATCAGAATCATACAATATTCTAAAATACACATATAATCCATGCATCAAATTTGAAATCACGAATAATTCGATTTGTGAAACATATATATAGTTTGCCGATAAATCTAGAAAAGAGGTTACAACACTTACCTTGTGAACGCGATTTGCAACAAATCCAATTAATTCCACAAATTCCTCGCAGAACCTAATATTCAAAAAATCATATTCTTCTTTTAAAATTCATCACAATATATGTATACAAAGACTTAAACTTTAATATCCTTCCATGACCGTTTCTGCAGAAGTGTCTAGCACCTCGGATTTGGGTTCGGATTCGGGTGCATACCCGTAAACCACCCCTCCCTTTATTTATTTATTTTTTCTTTCTTTTCTTTTTCTTTCTTTTCTTTTCTTTCCTTTTCTTTCCTTTTCTTTTTTTTTCTTTTTTTTCCTTTTTCCTTCTTCTTTCCTTTTTCTTTTCCCTTCTTCTCCCGACTCCCCTCTTCTTCTTCAGCGAAACAGGGGATCCATGAGCCCCCGCCCCCTTCTTCTTCCTTCTCGGTCGGGCCTAAGGGCGGCCGTGGTGGCTGGCCCTGACAGGGGCTGGAGGTGGCGGAGCAAGCCCGACCACTCCCGGCGGCTGGCGGCAGCGAACAAGGCCGACAGTGGAGCATTCCTTTTTTTTTTGGGCCAAAATCCTGCGATCGGCCGGCTCAAAATCACCACCCACCATGGCTAATCACCAAGAGCCCCGACGAAAGTCCGGCGGCTTTCCTCTCCGGCGGCGATGAAGGGAAAGGGTCACCCGTGCTACTTGGCTCTCCCTCTTCCTCTCTCTCTCTCCGGCAACGCGAAGAAGAACCCCTTCCCCCTGTGCGGCGGCTCTCCTTCGGTGGACTCCAAGGAGAAGGAGAAGGAGAAGGAAGCCCTAAAACAGGGCTCTTCCTTCTTCTTCGGCATGGAAAGAATCCATCCCGTTGTCTCACGTGCAACGCACGTGAGGCCAGGTATGGGGACTGGGCCGGTCAAGTGGACCGGGCCCAGTTCCAGGGTTTCACAAGTTATCATCTTGTCTTCTAGCTCTAATTCATAATTTTCCTGCTTATTTCAATATTGATCAACAAAATTTCATAAAACTCCTAGAATCCCTTACCCTCTCCAATTCAAGTTGATGGTCATGATGGATCGTATAGGTGTTCGAAGACTATAGATAGAATCTCATTTTGTCACTCATTTATAGGCATCTCAGGTCAAAACACCTGAAACTCCTCTATTAGTGCAAAGCTACGTCCATGTACCTGATTTTGCATAATGCAGCCAACTCTAAGTAGTGCTACATAGCATTGGTATCTAAGCTTAAGCCTTCCTATGGAAGTCCCTCTTCATCTTCAGCAATCGCGCATAGTTCTTGAAGAATTTCGAATGGTGAAAAGAAGATGAAGAGAACTCAGAACAGGGGAGAAAAATGAAAGAAAGATTGAGCAGGAAGCTCTCTTTTTCTTATCTTTCCATCGATGAACACAGCATGTATTTATTCACAAAAACTGTAACCGAAAGGAGTTAACTGTTAACTAAATAATAGGAGTAACTAACTAAATAACAGACTCTTGGATAAGATAACTAACTAAATTAACCAAGTGAATGAGTTATGAAACTAGCTATAGAGCTGAATGTCTGAATATTAACACTCCCCCTCAAGATAGAGTGTGCAAATTATGAACACCCATCTTGCTAAGTAGAGTATGGAATCTAGCAACTCCAAGATTTTTAGTTAGCAAGTCAGCAAGCTGCATAGTGCCAGGAACATGTAAAGTTCTAACCATTCCGGACTGAATTTTGGCTCTCATAATGTGTGCAAATTATGAACACCCTCAAGATAGAGTGTGCAAATTATGAACACCCATCTTGCTAAGTAGAGTATGGAATCTAACAACTCCAAGATTTTTAGTTAGCAAGTCAGCAAGCTGCATAGTGCCAGGAACATGTAAAGTTCTAACCATTCCGGACTGAATTTTGGCTCTCATAATGTGGCAATCAATTTCGATATGTTTGGTTCTTTCATGCAACACCGGATTAGCAGCGATATGTAATGCTGCCTTATTATCACAAAATAACAAAACTTCCCTTGTGTGTGAAACATTGAGATCATGAAGGAGGCTTATCAACCAAGTGAGCTTACAACAAGTGGATGCTATGGACCATATTCTGCTTCTGCTGAAGACCTTGATACAGTGAGTTTTTCTTTGATTTTCATGATATAAGTGAATTCCTAAGGAAGATACAAAAACTTGTGACAGAACGTCGAGTGTCAGAATATGCTCCCTAATCCGCATCACAAAATGCCTTCAAATGTAGCTCAGAGTTGGAAGGAAAAAACAATCATTGTCCTGGTGTAGCCTTTAAATACCCTAAGACATAATAAGCTGCATCAAGATGAGGCTGTTTGGGAGAATCTAGGAGCTGACTTAAGAATTGTACATAATAAGTCAGATCAAGCCTTGTTATAGTAAGGTAAAGTAACCTTCCTACAAGCCTTCTGTAGATTGTAGGATTAGGAATGGGATCCCCTTCATATTTGCTGAGTTTCAAATTTTGTGCTATGGGACATTTTGCAGCTTTTGCACCAAGATACCCAACATCATTCAATACCTCTAGAGCATATTTTCGCTGAGAAATAGAAATTCCTTTTGAGCTTCTAGCCACTTCAAGACCAAGGAAGTATTTTAGAACTCCCAGATCATTAAGTTTAAATTGCAGATCCAGAGTTTTCTTGAACTGATTAATGTAGGATATATCATTTCCAACAATGATTATGTCATTGATCGGTTCTTTCAATTTCAAAAGTAAACCACGCAATAGCACGTATCCTGTAGGATAGTGATTATGGGTGTCGGTCCACAGAAATTGGAGAATAAGTTATTTTTCTTTAAAAATAAATCAAGAAGAAGAATTTGCTAACTTGATTATACTAAATTAATCTATGAGTACGAATTAGAATTTATCAGAGTGGATGGATCTAGGGTTTGGAATCCACCGCATGGCATTGCATCAGGGTATGTGTTCTTAATTTTTATCTTTTGGAGAGGCATGCAAATTGGCTACAAGCTTTTAAAATAAAAACATAAAAAGTTTTAGGAAGATCCATCTTAGGTATAGCAAGAAGTGTCTACCTAATTATGCTAACCTAGGATGCAGTACACCTCATCTTCCTAAGCATGGATCACCTTAGACTACTTTAGCAAACATGAATAGTAAATAGCATGCTCAAAGTTTAAACATCATAAAAGAATTTTTCATTGAGAATTAGAATTTAAACAAGCTCCAAAAAAATAAAAGAGTAAGAACTACAAATGCCCTGATACATTGCTAGGGCTTCATCCAGCTCTAGACTAGATGTTTAGCCGCGCATGGCTTCTTGACGACCTTCCATCTTCAAATGAAAATCCTCCGCTCCCGTTCCGCTCAGTGTTCCGCTCCTAGCCTCTCTCTTTTTTTTATTCTTCTTTTTTTTTTTTCAAAAAAGAGTATGCTCTGTTTTTCTTTCTCTTTCTTTCTTCCCTTCCAAAATAGAGCTCTCCCCTCCCCTGCCCCTCCTTAGCCGATGGCCACCCTCCTCCTTATATAGACTCCACCTTGAAGCCAACGATGGATCGATTGCATGGAGAGGATCATCCGAGATGCTCATTCGGGAAGGGAGAATGGATCACGGGCTGCTGATTCCAGGGCGTGATGCTGGAGGGCAGATCGCGGACGGATGGGGCGAAGGGCATCAATCCGTGGGAGAATGGCTGGATCTCGTGCTCCTTGATGGCTAGAAATGGAAGGGGATGGCTCCAGATGAGGGGCGCCGCGGGATTGCTGGGAGGCTGATGCGGAATGCCTGGATCACGGAGAAGGTGGGGAAGGAGCTAGAGACGGACGCCGATCCGGAAGGAGCTGGGATGAGGGCGTGGATCCGGATGAAGAGGACTCGGAACGACATTTCTGGGATTCGGAAGCTGGACGTGGCTGGGCGGAAGAAGAGGATGCCGCAGATGCTTGGATGCGGAAATGGAAGGAGCTGGGATCTTTGAAACGGGCGGCTGGCATTGATAGTCAACTTTAAAAACCACGCAATAGCACGTATCTAGTAGGATAGTGATTACGGGTATTGATCCACAGGGATTGGGATAAAGGTTATTTTCTTAAAAAAATATTTAAAAAGAAAGTTTGTGAAGACTATTGAACTAAATATTTTAAGAGAAATGCAATTAAAATGATATCAGTTTGAGAGAATCTAGGGCAAGGAATTCACCACTAACAGAGGAACAAGGATTAATTGTATTTTAATTTATTCTTGGATTATCATGCAAATTGGCTACAAGCCTAATAAGCATTTGAATAAAATATCACAAAAGTAATTTAGAAAAATCCATCTTCAGTAGGTATGAAATGTCTACCCTAAAATAAGGTGGCAGGACACTACATCTTCCTTAAGCATGGATTATCTTTATACTCACTCAGTGATCATGAAAAATAGTTGTACGAACATCATATTTAAAGTCACAGAGATGAAATATGAGATGAAAGAAAAATATTCATTTAAGAGTAAGAGGATTCATACAACTCCAAGAATATAAAATTAAATACATAAAATCCGTGTCCCTTTGTTAGGGCTGCATCCAGCCCTAGTGAAGAGCTTAGGCTTCCATGCAGTGTGGACGACAGCAGCAGCACAGCAGCGGGCTCCCATCTCTTTCTTCTCTTCCTCTTGCGATTCCCCTGAGAACGGCTCATTCTTAGCTCTTCTGGGAAGTCATTCCCAAAATACCCAAAATGTTTCTCCCTCCTTTTTATAACCTGTGGGAACTCAACCTGAGGAGAGATCGGTGGGAAAAGAATGGGTGAAAAGAGAATGCCCCTTCCCCTTCACATCTTGACTTCTTTTATAGCCTACCCGCCTCTCTCTCCTCCCCTCTTTCCAATCAAGGATAAGGATGCAGAGGATGATGTGGATGCTGGAATGGTGCTCACGGTTGAGGATGGATGTGATCCGAAATGTTGGTGATGCGGCTTCAACGCAGAGGCGATGTGGTAGAATATCTTAGACACGGCTGGGATGCTGAAACGTGGACGTGAGAGGATCTCGGAAGTTGCTGGGAGCGCATGGAATTAGCGGAAGAAAGTGATTCGTGGGAAGCTTCATCACGAACATTGAAAGGATTTTGGTTCTGTTCAGAAGCAGGGGATAAGGATGACTTTGATTTGCAGTTGGCTGGGATTAATCCAGAAGACGGCTGGGATGTGGAGACTGTTGTGAAGATACGATGGAAAGAGGATTACGGACGTGAGGTGAAGCTTGGAATGTGGAAGGTGTTCGTCCGATTCCTGTTATTTAAAAATACACTAAACAAATCGTTGTTAGAATCGACAAACAAAGTTTAATTTAATTTTACTCTTACCTTTTCTACTCGAAGAATAGTGGCTGTAAGAGGTCGATCCACAGGGAGGCGGTTGGAGTTGCATAAAAATTAGAACATTCACTCGAATTTAAAATCGATTTTTGAATAACAAAAAAAGAACATTATGTTGGGGATGATGATAGATTCTCTAGTCTACCGGAGAATTATTCTTAATTGAAATTAACTAGAAGACATGTACTTAAATTTAAAGAGCATTTATATACTTAACTAATCAAAGAAAAGCTTTGGCAGAAATAAAAATGGATGAAAACAGAAAGATTGAAGCGAACACAAACTGTATAAAGAAAAATTAGATGTATTGCATAAAAAGAAAAATTAAATGATTGCATAAAAAAAACAAAAATTTAACTAAGCCTAGAATAAGGATTGCATGAAAGAAATTGATTGATTTCATAAAAAGGAATGATTACAAAAAGTAAAAAAATTGAAGATGAAGCCTAATGCTTCTTTCTTCTGCAAATAAAAATTAAAATAAAAAAGAAAATTTCATTTTCTATCCCACGGTGGAATAACAACATAAACTAATATTTTTTTTTCTTTCTTTCTTCTCCAAAAGAAACAGAGCTCCCCTGTTCTTGGACAAAAACCAGCCGAGCTCCCTTCTTCTTCCTTTGGACCAGCCGGCCACTACCCCCTCCGAGCTCTCCCCTTCCCCTCTTCGTTCTCCCCTTCTTATAGTGCCACAGCAAGCGTGGATGGCTGAATCATGGGCGGAAGGAGAGGGCGGATGGGCTCTTGGCTGGAACGGTGGCTTGATCACAGCACGCTTGATGGGCGTGGGATCACTGGAATCGGGGAAGAAGGTCGTTCGGGATGCGGAAGGATGAATGCGAGACACACGTGGATGGCCAAGGAGGCTGGGACGGGCTGGATCTCTGCATGCATCACGGGATCTTGGACACGGAAGGAGGGAGGAGCTGCAGATGGGCGCCGATCCGGAAGGAGGACGCCATGATTGCTGGGGTGCCGAATGAAGAAGATCCTGGTTTGCTGATTTGGGAAGGAAGAAGACACTGCGGGATGAGCTGGAGGAGCTGGAAGCGTTGGTTGGAGACGCGTGGATCACTAGAGGGGCGGACTGTTAGATGTATGCCCTAGAAGCCAATCTGGCTGACACATTGTTAATTCTAGGGACATAATTTTATACTTGACTATTTATTATTGAATAAATAAAAGGCATCTTTTCATTCATATTATTTATGTGTCTATGAATCGTCCAAGAAATTAATAAGATGATGATGCATATTCTCAAGAGTTGAGAATTTGAGCCATGTATCATTGGTAATTAATTTCTAAATGCTCATGATCAATGGGTCATTACGAGGACGGTGATCGATCCGATCAGTACACAGATCACTTTTCTTCTGGATGGACGAGATTTGAGTCCACAGTGTAGGGACACTGAAGTGATAGTGCAGGTGCTTGTTAGAGAACAAGGGTACTGAGCGTGACCAAGACAAGAAGTCACTTGGATGTCTATCCACTCGTCAGTGACTTGCTTGATGTTGCAGTAGTATGACTGGTCCTTTGACCTGCGGTGCTTCAGCTACTCACAGTGAGGTTATTGTAGTTTGACTACACGTATACATGGTCTCTAGTCATATGGGTCCTTGTAGTGTAGATTGGCTGCAGTAAGTTCACTGTAGGAGTAGGGTATGCACTTACATAGAATCTATCGTCCTTGATAGAAGAGGAGTGATCCTATGTGATTTGTTAGACTGAGTTCCAAGACCTTGGCCAGGGCAATAATATAAAGTGGAAAAAGAGTTTTCCACTATCGAACTCGAGTCGAATAAATCTTGACATATGACAGACGAAGGGGTTTGACGAGTTATCCATGACCTCCGTCCTGTAGGGATCCACGATAGTAGGACTGTATCACACGATAACTGCACCTAGAGGTTTATCATTCTATTCTACTGGGTAGCCACTACATGCTGCTAGGTATCACTGGTGGATGGTGGGACTCACAGAGATTATCTCGATGATCGATAAACCCTAAAGAGTAGAGTTGGAATCGTTCCAATCCATTGAAAGGAGTTTTCAATGATATTATGATTGAGATCATAATATATCTCACTACCATTCAGAGTAGAACCTATGGGGTCACACACATTAGAAGTATTGACCGATCCGATGGTTGAATCGTGATTAGGAATCACAAGTAATCAATTCGATTGATATTCAGTTGAAGAAGGAACAAAGGGAATTAATTAATTGGACTTGAAACAAGAGTCCTACTTCGAGTAGGATTCCTAGAGTCCTAATTGGATTAGGACTGGGAATCCTAGTTGGAGTAGGACTGAGATTCCTACTTGAAATAGGATTCCTACAATCCTAATTAGATTAGGAGTTTTGAATTAAAATTGGATTCCTACTTGGAATAGGATTCCTAGAAGACCTAATTGGATTAGGACTTCGAATTCAAATAGGAGTCCTAATTGGATTAGGACTAAAATTAAATATATCCTAATTTGGATTAGGATTTCTTAAGTCACAATTAATTATTAATCTAATGAATCAATAAGACTCCTAATTGGATTAGGATTGAAGAGTTCAATTGAGTCAAAATTGATTTAAGTTCTAATTGGATTAGGACTTACCTAGATTGGATCCAATTGGTTCACCCTTGGGCTAAGCCTAATTGGATTAGGGCTAAACCACATTAGGGCCACCCAATCCTCATTAGATGAGGATTAGGGCATCACAAGAAGGAGGGGATCACACCCCTCCTCCTTGATTCCTTTGGTGCAGCAAGGAGAGAGGGAGGCGCCCCACATGGCATAACATCAAGGGCTCCTAATTTGTAGGAGCCCTAGATGCTTTAAAAGGGGGTAAAGAGGAGGTGCCCTAATTGCAAGAAGGCTTCTCCTTTTCAGCCGTGAACTCCACCCTCCTCTCCTCTCTTTTCAGCCGCAAGCAAGAAAGGATCAAAAGAAGTGTGGTGGCGGCCTTCTTCCCTCTCCATCTTGGTTCCAACGCAAGGGAGAAAAAGAAGGCTGCGGGACTTCGTTCCTCTTCTTCTCCTCTTTCATATTCTTCTTCCTCCTCCCTCTAGCATTCAAGGGTTGATTGAAAGGGAGGAAATCAGCCATCCAAAGTTGTCTCTGTAAGGGAGCTAGCACCCCGGGGAGACAAGGAAGCTTTGATCGGTTTCTGCTTCGTGTGGATACCTGTAGAGGCCGGGCACTTGAACGGCTTCAAACGAATCTTCATCCTTAACCACGATCATCAGTTTGCGGTGATCATCTACCCGCACAAGGTGAAGATCTGATCTTCTAAAAGTTTTTAAAAGTTTTTAATCCTTATCTATCTACGAACGGTTTTTGAACAACGTTCATGCGATGAACGGTTGATCCCGCGCATGCCTCTTCCGCTGTATCTGAATTTTTTAAATTTCAGCGGCATGATTGGGATTTACTAACACGGACGTCGGTTGCTGGCTAGCGGGCTGAGGCGGAGGCTGTCGTGGGATCGTCCGGCTTGGATCACGGGAGAGGGGCTGGAGCTCACTTGGAAAGCGCCGCGGGACCATTGCTAGCATCACGGGAGGGAAGAGCTGGCTCGGGAGCTCTCGATGTGGAGGAGGCCGGACGGGATGAGTGGCTGTGAGCCACTAGAAGCAGCGTTGAAGATGCGGAATGGAAGAGACGCGCGTGGGATGAGGCGGAGGAACGGCAGATCCGAAAAGAGTTGGAGGTGTCGTGGATGACGGATGGTGGCGTGATCACGCCTTGCTGGAACGTTGAATGGGTCATGTGCCAGTTTCTGCAATGGAATTAGATTTTGGAAGAAGGTCTGGGACTTTCTTTGCCCTTCCGAGATGAGAGCTGGGAGATGCCAAGTTCCGTCCAACTAGTCATATAGATAAAAAAATAGTGTGATATGAAATTTGGCTTGTAGACGGACGGACTGAGTTCGTCACGGGTCATCTGTTCTGACTGGAGGTCAAGTGCAAGTCTTTCAAGTCATGGGTCACCCAGCACCTCATAGTTATGATATGGCCAAATTAGATTTGCCCAAAATTCTTTCCCAAAAGCACAAAGAAATTGGACCTGATTCGGACCCGAACCTGACTCGGACCCGACCGATCTTCAACCGGGTCGGATTTGGGAAGGGATCCTTTTGAAGTCAAATTTGTACTCAATGTGCATTTTATCTCTAATTTATGATAATCTGTGTCAACCCCAAATATAATATTAATCCAATGAATTTATCATTATCGGTTAGCAATAACACTAATTTTAGTGACATGTAGGTTGCACTTTTGTGCTCTCATCGCACCCTCCAACCAGCTTATTGCTAGTCTCTAGCAATAACAAGCAAACGATAAAATGAGGGCACAAAAAGATGTAGTCTAACTTATGACTTTTTCTTCTTTTTTTTTTTTGAATTGAAGCTAAATACACAAACTAAGATATGCACCCATTTTCGTAGGGAGTAACGATTGCACTTAGCACATGCAACAAGCCTTTAAACCCCTAGGTTACCCTAGTGGACGAGTGCTGTCTCGTGAGGGTTTGCAGTGAAGTTACCCACAAACTTCATTAGTCAGAAATTTCTAATGTTTAACTCAAAATTTGAACAAGTATTATTGTATAAACTTAGAATTGCAAGGACAATAAAGACTTATTGCTATCATATTTAAGCAGACTCTAACTCAAGTTCCATTACTCCCCATCTATCTGCTAACAAGTCAAGAATGTAGTGAGGTGCATGATAGTATCATATAAATGAGTGGCTTTCACTTACTTCTAACATGATCACTTCAATTTTCAAGACTTTCTAGAGTTAAATGATAATGAACACCCCAGATTTATATATATATATATATTTTCAGACTGAATGCTAAGAAGAATGACTTATGCAATATCTAGCCTTATTAAGCTTTCTAGCTGACCTATGTAGCGAGTGTTAGGCCAATGACTTCCGATCTAGATGGCTCAGAGCACTAGGTGTAGAGACACCCTAACAGGCTTAATAACTCAAGTTAACTAGGCTTCAAGGCCAAATTAGTCACTCGGAGTTTAATCTCAATCATCCTCACCTTTTTACGCGAACACTCGCTGCTTGCCAGACAAGAAGCCCGGTTACTAGTGAGAAGACTTAAAATAAACTCATTATTTTATTTTATTTTTTTTTCTTTTTTTTTGATTAGGGTGTTCATCACACATATAACTTTAAATTATCCCAAAGATTAAAAGTATTCATATTAGTTGCAAGTATACATACCCCACTATTCATGTGCTTACGTGTAGGTGCTAAATCATCTTGTATCATGTTAGCAGAAGATAGGTGGGACAAAAATTCAAGCTAGAACTGCTATCATATTCCTTAACTTAAAGCTATTGTCCAAGCAATTCCTAGTTTGTACAGCCAAAAAGATTAGATTTGAGTTAAAAATTTGAAATCCCCCCCTTTTTAATAAATTTTTATTTATTTATTTTTTTTTTGCAATAAAAAATATTCTCACCGCCATACCTAAATCTAACATTGTCCTCAATGTTAAAGAAAATTTAAAGCAGTAATAGGATAGAGGAGAAGTTACCTGATATGGGTGGGTAAAGTGACAATTGGGGCCAAAAACCTGCATTTTTTTTAGCACAAAAATATTTACATGTTGGGTTGCCTCCCAAGAGTGCTAAGTTTTATGTCTTCAGCCAGACAATTATAATTCATTCATGATAGACAGGGTCGGTCGGAAGTGTCTCCTTGACTTCTGGACTCAGATACTCAAGGTATGGTTTTAAACGATGTTCATTGACTTGAAATGACCTACCATCCTTAGTATTGCATATTTCTACCGCACCATGCGGATGCACTTTCTCTACCATGTATGGAACAGTCCAACAAGATTTAAGTTTTTCAGGGAATAGATGTAATCGAGAATTATATAAAAGAGAGTCTCTCAAAAGCCAGCTCGCTCGTATTCAAGCAGTGCTTGTCCTTGGTGAAACTCTTTACGAGTAAACATTTTATCATGCATGACTTTCATATGATTCTTGTACTTCTTAACGCACTCGTAAGCATCATTCCTAATTTCTTCAAGCTCGTCGAGCTGTAGCTTTCTATGTTCTCCTGCCTTGTCGAGATCGAAATTTAGGCGTTTAATTGCCCAATAGGCCTTGTGTTCTAACTCGACAGGTAAATGGCAAGCCTTGCCATAGACAATCCTATATGGGGACATTCCAATTGGTGTTTTGTAGGCCGTTCGATATGCCCACAATGCATCTGTTAACCTAAGGGACCAATCCTTTCGAAATGGGCTGGCAGTTTTTTCAAGGATGTTCTTGATTTCTCTATTGAAAATCTCAACTTGTCCACTCATTTGTGGATGATATGGTGTACCGACCTTGTGGGTGATGTTGTACCTCCTAGCAAGGGCTTTAAAAATTCTATTGTAAAAATATTTTCCCCCATCACTAATGATAGCACGAGGGGTGCCAAAGCGAGCGAAGACAGATTCCTTAAGAAACTTGATTACTACTTTATGATCATTGGTCTTACATGCGTAGCCTCAATCCACTTAGATGTTGGAAATTATCCTAAATGTCAATCGTCAGCATATTGATGATTGAATTTTGTAAATGAATTGACAAATTAATATAGTATTATTTGGCATTATTCATCATTTCATCTTTAAATGAATTCTTATATGATGAAGTCCTTAGGACTTATGTTATGATAAAGGAGGATTTTTCTTTGAGTCCTTAAACTTGTTCGCGACCAAATGATATGTTGTTACTAGGACGACAACATTATCAAGATTAGGTCGTTGTGTGACATATACGTTGGTTGTCCTCTTAACCAAGGAGTGTGGAGACACTGGTATGCCATACAGGTAAAGTGTAGGAGTACATTTCACTGAACGTGACCAATTCCGGAACGCTCTACTGTCGAGAGATGTTCCGAGTGGATATGGGTATAAGTTTGGCCCTCTGATCTGAGATCGCAACCTGTGACTAGCAAGCAACTCACTGTACTTTGGTACCGGACTACCTGAATTTCTAATTCAGTGATGGAAGGTCACTGGGTGCAGTCAAGTACTTGCGTAGTCAGTTGTGAGTCGAGATGGAATTGACGCCTCCTGAAAACAGAAGATAATGTCTTATGATTAATTTAGCAAAACCTTGGCCAGGGTAATCCCAGTGAGGAGTCACGGGATATCTAAAGTTAATCACATAATGGATGTACTAATTATAGGGTTGACAGTGAGCTCTAAGTCATCCTGGCATTAGGAGTCAAAGGGATTGAATTATACAGTAACCATAGTCCAGGATTCTAGAATATTTGCTTCGCATATATTCGGCCTATCCGGACGTCGGGTACCATTGCTAGATGGTCACATCGATTAGTATAGGAAGACGTTCCTATACTACCGGCTTAGGTTCGAACCTATGAGGTCACACGCATAGAAGTTTCTAGGTTGATTAAATGGCTGATTGATGATTAAGAATCATTCAGGAGTAATTTGGTCAATTCAATTGACAAATTATCCTAAGCAAAAGTTGCATTAAAATAATTATTGAATTATTGGAGGATTAATTAGCAATTAGATTGCTAATGAACTCAATTTTATTGAGTAATTGGGCTTGGTTGAGCCAAATTGAATAGGATTCAATTTGGGCTGCATCAGGGTTTGACCTAATTGGATTGGGTTCAACCCAAGTAGATTGAGCTTGACCCAATTGATGGGACTTGACCCAATTGGATTGGGCTTGATCCAAATCAATTAGAAGACCTTATTTGATGAGGATTATGAGTCCAAATAATCAGAATTGGATAAGGAGAAGAATCCCTAAATTTTAGGAACCCATCCTTATCTTCTTGGAGAAGAATGATACCTTAATTTGTCCCCAATATTTTCTACACCTATTCTCTTTATTTTTGGCCAAAAATTGGCGTGAGAAGAGAGGAAGCATGGGGCTATATTTTCTATAAAAATGGTGCCTTAAATCTTTCTAGAAAGATTTAGATGAATTTCCTAATTTGTAGGGATTGCATGGTGCATGAAATAGGGTGGTCTGCGGCTGAACTTTGGATGCATGAATTCCTATCTTTTAGGAATTCAAAATACACGATATTTGGATATGTTTATCTCCTCTTAGCTGCCAAACCACCAAAATTTTTTGGGAATTTTATCAGCCAAATTAGTTGGCTAAATTAGGTGTGAGGCGTGGGGTGGTCTTTTAGCTATAAAAGACCCCCATGCCTTGGGTTCAAGATATACCATATTTAGAGGTTTCAAAAAATTCTGAAAAAAATCTCTGAGGGCCTCCATCCCTTCTTCTCCTTCTTCCTCACGTCCATCCTCCATCTCCTTGAAGAACAATCAAAGGTTGAATGTTTAGAAGGAAAAAGCTTCAGCCATTGCAACGTTCCTGCGCGAGCTAGCACTCCCGCGGAAGACGATCTACCTAGGGCTTTGCGTGTACTTCTCATAGAGGCCATTCGTGTGCATGGCTGCGAAGTCAAGGATCAGATCCATAAGTTTCTTCTATCATAAAAGGTATTAATCCCACATCAATATTTTATTTTGGAGTCAGAGTTTAGGTCTGATTCTCCGAGGTTTTACCCTCTTTTGGGGCTCCTCACGGAGATATCTCCAGAATCCATTCAACGGATATTCGGAGATTAATTGGAATAGAGTTTTTAAGTTTCAGATCTGATAGTTAATCATGCATGAAAGTTTTAGCATAATTGTTTAAACGATTCCGGCATAATCCTATGTGTTCTTAAGGTGCTAATTTCTAGATTTGATCTTGTAAGCATGCATGAATTAAATTGTTTGATTCAATTTTTTCGCTGCATTTTAAAACTTAAAATGAACTACGTATGGCTTGATCCCCCTTATGAAGGGGTATGTAGGCAACCCGATCAGGTTCAACCATGATTTTTTTTTTTAAAAAAAAAATCAGCATGCTTAACACCGAAAAACCTAGGATTCACTTTCAGTGGTATCAGAGCCAGGTTCATGTTTAAACTTTTATGTTTTAATTCTTGTAATTAAATCTAAAATTATTAACATATTTAGATTAGATCTAAAGTATTTTTTATGATTGATTTAATTGCTGATTATGCATGATTAAGTAGATCTGAAATTTTGGATGCATATGATGCATGTTTGTGTTAGGATTAGTAACATGAATAAATCTAAAATTATAATATTATTTAGATTAGATCTAAATAAAGTTTATGATTTATATGATCTCTACTTTTAATGAACAAATCAGATCTGAAAATAAAAGTGAAAAAATAAATACATAAGATGTATGTTGTTTGAATTAATTCATGTTGTTATGTATATGTGATGCATGAACATAAAACATAATAACATAAACATGAATTAAATCTGATTACATATGATTAATTATAAAAACTCAGATCTAAAAATATATTTTAAGAACTAAAAGATTGTAATTAATATGTAATTAAAAAGAAATATGCAATGATCAAAACTTTCATAAGTCTAAACTTAATTGAGAATTAAGTGTTATGAAATAGAATTGTAACTCAATTAATTGACATTGCATAATTATTTGGGCATATGGGTTAGCTTGAATCAAGTTCCTAGGATTGGGTTAGACCTACGGTTAGAATCATACATGGACAAATAGAATTAATTGATCAAATCTAATTAAGTAGTAATTAGATTAGGTCAAGAAAATTCTAGGTCAATTTACAATAGTTGTAGATGGATCAAGTCCATGTCTTTGATTAGACCAAGATGGAACTTGATTTAGGCTCAGAGGTGTAGCCCGAGTCATTTGAGTAATCAAATCGAAATTGATTAACCAGTCGGTGTCTAAGGTAAGTTTGGCAGTTTTGACCGGTGGTTTTTAATTGGGAGCTACTCGCACTGATTCATCTTTGTCGAGTTAATGGCATATCCTTTCCACCGATCTCACTTACCTGGCCGACATGGTCAATCACATTTTGATTGGATCACTTAATGATTCGAGTTAGCCCATGCCTATAAGAAAAATTAGTTTGACTGATTTAGGTGCCTCCTTAACCGGTTTGAGTCTAATCTGATTTGGTGAAGTCAGTGGGAGAAATTAGACTAACCGGATCTTCTTATCTATCCTAATTAAGAAATTCTCTAAAATTATTAGGTTCTTAAAATGAAATGGTTATGGGGATAACTAGGTCATAGCCTCCCATTAAGTTGGGTGATAATGGGTCCAATGTTTTGATAATTATTGGAGGCGCGACACGCCTGGTACTTATCAAGCATTGGAATTGTCATTCAATATATGATGAGTTAAGTGTACCTTCAATAGACGGTCAGGTGAGCCGAGCCACACTCGGACTTGGTCGTCTATTAGTTGATTAGACTTAACCCTATCATTTAATGGTTGGACCTGACTAGGGTATTCGGTGGAGGTGCCACACTCTTGCTGAAGAACCTAGGGCAAAATTATCACTAGAAGTTGCTTGGTAAAGCAATTGGTTAAGAACCTACCAATGGGTGCATATGGGTTAGCCGAGCCACACTCGGGCCAATATGCGATCTATTGGATTCTAGTGCTCACTAAAGAATTAAGAGTAATTTTTCGAATTGAAGATAGAGGCTACCAATTTGTATAAAATAGTGAGAGTACTTTTAGACTAAAGTCCAAGTCTATTGAGTTTAGTCAATTCATATACTAATAGCCAAATTTTCTTTTTATGCAGAAATGGCCACTAATTTGTCACTTCGCTCATTGTTGGACAATGACAAGTTGACTGGTCCAAATTTTAATAATTGGCATAGGAAACTGAAAATAGTGCTAGAGCATGAAAGGATCCTTTATGTGATAACGGATCCAGCACCTGAGCAGCCCGCTGCTAATGTATCAAGATCGGCCAGAGACACTTATCAGAAGTGGCTTAGTGACCAGATCACTGTTCGATGCATCATGTTGGCAGCAATGAGTGATGAGTTTAGTAGGCATTTTGAGAATACGCAGCCGGAAGATATTATTCAAGTGTTGAATGAATCATTCGGTGTTCGTGACGACGTTGAGAGGCACAAAACTAGTTGTGTCATCTTCAGCGCTCGAATGAAAGATGGAACCTTGGTAACTGATCATGTACTGTACATGATTGAGTTGATCGAGCGTCTAAGCTCTCTTGGTTTTCCCCTTCATGATCAATTGGGGAAGGATGCCATACTAAACTCATTGCCTGGATCATACCATCCTTTTCTAACTCATTTTCGTATGACGAAACCTATAGTGAATTATCACCAATTGTTGGGGTTACTATAGACGTTTGAGAATGATCACCAACTTCTTAAGAAGACGGTGAACTTTGTGGGAGGTTCATCCAAGGGTCGCCCCTTTAAGAAAGGGAAAAAGAAAAATAAAATCCAAAAGTAATAAGTGCACCATGCTCAGCCTAGTCAGAAAAAGAATAAAAAGGCTGATTAGAGCAAGGCGGAGTGCTTCTTCTGCAAGAAGCAAGGACATTGGAAGAGGAACTGTCCTCTTTACATTGCATCTCTCGATCCGAACCGGCTTAAAAAAAGTGGGCAATCAATTGCCAATCAAGGTACTTATATGATAACACCTTGCAATTTTTCTATTTGTGATAATTCGACCTGGGTATTGGATACTGATAGTCCTTTTAATATTTGCAATTCGTTGCAGGGGCTACAAGTCAGTGAGAGGTTTGAATAAGAAAAAAGGTTTCTGAATGTTGGAGATGGAAGATCAATTCCAGTTCTAGCTTTAGGAATTCTTAAACTTGAATTTAGCTCTCATGTAAATGTTCTTAGTGATTGTCACTATTGTCCAAGTTTTTTATTGAATGTCATTTCTGTAGGCCTTTTGGCCAAAAATGGTTATGAAATATCAATAAAAAAGGATTATTGCAATATCATTTGGAATGGTGCTGCTGTAATGAATGGAACTCTGAGTAATGGCATTTACATTTTGTCACAGCCTGTTCATGTAATGTACAAATCCAATAAGCATCCTAGAATAGATAATGTCACGGATGTCTACCTTTGGCATCATAGGCTAGGACATGTTAACAAGAACAGGATGAACAGGTTAAGTAAAGAGGAAATCCTCGATGTTAATGATTATGAATCATTGACAACCTGTGAATCATGCCTTCTTGGTAAAATGACCAAATCACCTTTTATCGGAAAAGGTGAACAAGCCAGTGACTTATTGACCCTTGTACATTCTGATGTATGTGGGCCAATGAGCACAAATGCTAGAGGTGGGTATTCATATTTCATTACGTTTACAGACGACCTTTCTAGGTATGGTTATGTCTATTTAATGAGACATAAATCTGAATCATTTGAAATGTTCAAATTATATCGTAATGAAGTAGAAAAACAAACTGGAAAGAGTATTAAAACTCTTCGATCAGATCGAGGAGGTGAATACCTCACCAGTGAGTTTTTGACATATCTAGGAGAAAATGGGATTCTCTCTCAATGGACTCCTCCTGGTACACCACAGTATAACGGTGTATCAGAAAGGAGAAATCGAACTCTGTTAGACATGGTTTGATCCATGATGGGGTTTGCTGATCTGCCCATATCCTTTTGGTGATATGCTCTTGAGTCAGCCTGCTACATTCTAAATAAGGTTCTAAGTAAGTCTGTAAATAAAACACCACATGAGATGTGGACTAGACGTAAGCCGATGCTCTCTCACCTTAGGGTTTGGGGGTGTCCAGCGTACGTCAAACGTTTGAAGACAGACAAACTTGAACCCAAGTCTGACAAATGTTTTTTTGTTGGTTATCCTAAAGAAACTAAAGGATATTACTTCTACTTTGCTAAAGAACAAAAGTTGTTCGTAAGCAATAGAGCTGTTTTCTTAGAGAAAGAATTCCTTAGTAAAGAAACTAAAAGCTCTAATGTTGAGCTTAGGGAAGTTCAACATGTAGAAGATCCGACACCATCTACTGAACTAGTTGAGTCGGATTTGATTAGATCAGATCCAGAACCCATATTAGATGCACCATTAAGGCGATCGGGCAGAGTACCACGTCAGAAGGACAGATACTACAGTTTCTTGGTCCAGGATGGAGATCCTATCAAACTTGATGAAAAAGATGAGGATCCAATCATATATATGGATGCAATGCAGAGGTATGACTCTGATAAATGGCTTGGAGCCATGCAATCCGAAATGAAATCCATGAAGGTCAATGATATATGGACATTAGTTGACCCACCCGAAGGGATTAAACCCATCGGATGTAAGTGGATATTCAAAAGAAAATGGGGTGCAGACAGAAAGGTAGAGACCTATAAAGCCCATTTGGTTGCCAAGGGATATCGTCAACGTTATGGTATTGACTATGACGAGACATTTTCTCCTGTGGCAATGCTCAAGTCTATTCGGATTGTGCTTGCGATAGCAGCACTTTTAGACTATGAAATCTGACAAATGGATGTAAAGACTGCATTTCTAAATGGAGATTTAGAAGAGGAGGTATATATGATACAACCTGAAGGTTTTACATCTACAGATGAGTCTAAGGTGTGCAAGCTACAAAGGTCCATTTATGGATTAAAGCAAGCTTCACGGAGTTGGAATATATGTTTTGATAAGGTAATCAAAACATATGGCTTCATTAAGAATGAAGAGAAACCTTGCATTTATAAATGGGCAAATGGTTCAATTATTATATTTCTTATTTTGTATGTGGATGACATTCTTTTAATCGGAAATGATATTCCTGCATTACAAAGAATAAAGGTTTGGCTATCATCTCAATTTGCCATGAAGGATTTGGGAGAAGCATCTTACATCCTAGGGATGAAGATCTATAGAGATAGATCTAAAAGATTGCTTGGATTATCCCAATCCACATACATTGATACTATACTGAAGAGGTTCAGTATGATTAATTCCAAGAAAGGCTATCTTTCAATGGGCCATGGAATTAACCTCTCTAAAAGGAATTGTCCGACAACCTCTCAAGAAAGAGAAAGTATGGATAGAATTCCATATGCTTCGGCAGTGGGATCTATAATGTATGCCATGATATATACTAGACCAGACGTGGCATACTCACTAGGAGTAGTGAGCAGGTACCAATCTGATCCAGGTTGCAACCACTGGAAGGTTGTAAAAACCATCCTTAAGTATTTGAGAAATACTAAAGGTCAGTGACTTGTCTACGGTGATTCTAACTTAAAACTTGAGGGATATACCAATTCAAGTTTTCAGTCAGATCAAGATGATAGCAAGAGCGTGTCGGGATATATCTTGACTCTTAAGGGTGGGGCCATCTGCTGGAAGAGTTCCAAGCAGCATACAGTGGCAGATTCTACATGTGAAGCAGAATACATTGCAGCATCTGATGCAGCCAAGGAAGCCGTATGGTTGCGCAAGTTCATCACCGAGCTGGGAGTGGCACCTTCTATTGATGGTCCAGTTCCTATATTTTGTGATAACACTGGAGCCATAGCTCAGGCAAAGGAACCTAAAGAACATCAGCGGACCAAGCATATTCTGCGACGCTATCATCTGGTTCGAGAGATTATAGAACGAGGTGATATTGATCTTCAGAAGATTGACACAAAAGAAAATCTAGCTGACCCATTTACTAAAGTCCTTGGCATCAAAGAGTTCAACGAACACAAGTCGAAGAAGGGTATTAGATACTGTGCCGATTGGCTTTAGGCTAAGTGGGAGTTGTTGGGAATTGTATCCTAAATGTCAATCGTCAGCATATTGATGATTGAATTTTGTAAATGAATTGACAAATTAATAAAGTATTATTTGGCATTATTCATCATTTCATCTTTAAATGAATTCTTATATGATGAAGTACTTAGGACTTATGTTATGATAAAGGAGGATTTTTCTTTGAGTCCTTAAACTTGTTCGCGACCAAATGATATGTTGTTACTAGGATGACAACATTATTGAGATTAGGTCGTTGTGTGACATATACGTTGGTTGTCCTCTTAACCAAGGAGTGTGGAGACACTGGTATGCCATACAGGTGAAGTGTAAGAGTACATTTCACTGAACGTGACCAATTTCGGAACGCTCTACTGTCGAGAGATGTTCCGAGTGGATATGGGTATAAGTTTGGCCCTCTGACCTGAGATCGTAACCTGTGACTAGCAAGCAACTCACTGTACTTTGGTACCGGACTACCTGAATTTCTAATTCAGGGACGGAAGGTCACTGGGTGCAGTCAAGTACTTGCGTAGTCAGTTGTAAGTCGAGATGGAATTGACGCCTCCTGGAAATAGAAGATAATGTCTTGTGATTAATTTAGCAAAACCTTGGCCAGGGTAATCCCAATGAGGAGTCACGGGATATCTAAAGTTAATCATATAATGGATGTACTAATTATAGGGTTGACAGTGAGCTCTAAGTCATCCTGGCATTAGGAGTCAAAGGGATTGAATTATACAGTAACCATAGTCCAGGGTTTCAGAATATTTGCTTCGCATATATTCGGCCTATCCAGACGTCGGGTGCCATTGCTAGATGGTCACATCGATTAGTATAGAAAGATGTTCCTATACTACCGGCTTAGGTTCGAATCTATGAAGTCACACGCATAGAAGTTTCTAGGTTGATCAAATGGCTGATTGATGATTAAGAATCATTCAGAGGTAATTTGGTCAATTCGATTGACAAATTATCCTAAGCAAAAGTTGCATTAAAATAATTATTGAATTATTGGAGGATTAATTAGCAATTAGATTGCTAATGAACTCAATTTGATTGAGTAATTGGGCTTAGGTTGAGCCAAATTGAATAGGATTCAAGTTGGGCTGCATCAGGGTTTGACCTAATTGGATTGGGTTCAGCCCTAGTAGATTGAGCTTGACCCAATTGATGGGACTTGATCCAATTGGATTGGGCTTGATACAAATCAATTAGAAGACCTTATTTGATGAGGATTATGAGTCCAAATAATCAAAATTGGATAAGAAGAAGAATCCCTAAATTTTAGGAACCCATCCTTATCTTCTTGGAGAAGAATGATACCTTAATTTATCCCCAATATTTTCTACACCTATCCTTTTTATTTTTGGCCAAAAATTGGCGGGAGAAGAGAGGAGGCGTGGGGCTATATTTTCTATAAAAATGGTGCCTTAAATCTTTCTAGAAAGATTTAGATAAATTTCCTAATTTGTAGGGATTGCATCGTGCATGAAATAGGGTGGTCTGCGGCTGAACTTTGGATGCATGAATTCCTATATTTTAGAAATTCAAAATGCACAAAATTTGGATATGTTTATCTCCTCTTAGCTGCCAAACCACCAGAATTTTTTGGGAATTTTATCAGCCAAATTAGTTGGCTAAATTAGGTATGAGGCGTGGGGTGGTCTTTTGGCTATAAAAGACCTCCATACCTTGGGTTCAAGATATACCATATTTAGAGGTTTCAAAAAATTCTGAAAAACTTCTCTGAGGGCCTCCATCCCTTCTTCTCCTTCTTCCTCACATCCATCCTCCATCTCCTTGAAGAACAATCAAAGGTTCAGTATTTAGAAGAAAAAAGCTTCAGCCATTGCAACGTTCCTGCGCGAGCTAGCACTCCCGCGGAAGACGATCTACCTAGGGCTTCGCGTGTACTTCTCATGGGATTCTATTCTCATCGGAAGAGGAGTTCTGTCTTGAGGCAGGGAATAATGTGGTTTCTGGGATGCGACATTCACGGAGGAGAATATCATGGAAGAGATGTTGGGAGGATCAACGTGGACGTGAGACTGGATACGAGCTGGGATTTAGAGCTTGTGGATGCTGGGAATGAGAGGAAGAAACCCACGCTTCTTCAACGCAGAAGAGAAGTAGACGCGGAGAAGGCTCGGATGCTGTTGGATGGAGCTGATCCGGCTGAGATGCATTCGTGAATGGGAGGAAACAACGGATTCGTGAGCTGGGATGCAGATGCTTGGAACTCATTCTTGGAGGATGGAATCAATCCATAACGCTTGGGAATGCGGCTGGCCATGGGATAAGGATGATTACTAACAGGATGAAGGCTGGGATTCATCACAAGTGGAAGCGGTTCTATTCTTTGGAAATGGGAGGGAAGGAATGATGTGGAACAGGGGAGATAATGTGGGAGACTTCACATGTGGATGGCTTGCACGTGCTGAGAAATGAAAATTGGGGTTGACTCTAATTGGTTGGGAAGATTTGATTCATAGGGTGCATGCAATTTGGGTTCAGGGGTCATTCCAGATGAATTTGATTCGACCTGCATACATTAGATGGACCAATAAAATCAAGCAAAATTGAATTATTTTTAATAATACAATGATGAAGGGGAACACATTTTCTTATGTTAAATTTAAAATATGTACAAAGAAAATAATGATAAGTGCTGTGTAAAATAGTTAAATATATACATTATTTAGCACTTATCACACCCCTCAATCTATATTTTGCTAGTCCTCAAGCAAAAAATAAAAAAAATAGAAAAAGAAATTAACTCACTTTCGCAGGAATCGCGACTGCTTTTACCATATGCAATAAGGCTTTAAATCCTGAGGTGGCTCTAGTGGACGAGTTTTGTCTCGTGAGGGTTTCCGGCTTAGATACCCACAAACTGCTGTCTCTACCCAAAGAATTTATTTTATCGTTTTATAAAATCTAATTTCAAATGCATAAGTGCCAAGAATTTCAAAAGCACACAAAGTTTTAATTACTAAGTCAGCCCAAATCCTAGGTCAAGATGCAATTCAAGTTGAGGTCATTAAGTTTCCATTAGGGAGTTGCAAGATTTATTTATACTTGGATGCTTGGTGATATCTGGACCATACACAAGCTAAGGCTTTAGATTCCCCAAAATACTGCTAAAGCTAATAGTTTTCAAGAATTGGTCAGATAAGACCTAATCACTGATTCAAAATCATCCTATCTTGCAGAATTTCGAGAGTTGTAGATGTTTACTTTAATACCTCATGGGCTTTATCTGTAATATTCCAGTTTACTCGAATTTTTACAACGACGGCTTTCACACTATCGTCTTTTTCAAAGTCAATATTGTTTTCTCTTTTTTTTCTTTTTTTTCTTTTTTTTTATAAATAAATTATGCACTTTTACTCTTGCAATGATTCCTCCGTGTAACGAGCATTCAGTCAACACTCTCACACCAGATGGCATAAGGTGTTGGGCATCAAGACTCCCCTACGGACCTATGCTCGGGTTCCTCATACAAGCCCGCTGACCTTTGACAATAGGTAGCCCTTTTCGATGTACCTGACTAAATGCACTCTTTTTTTGTTTTTTTCTTTTTTTTAATAAGTATGGGATAATAGTGAATTAGATAGGTATGATTCATCAGGACTCAAGGTTGCTACCAGACTTAACAACATAATGTTGAACCTAACCCTTAGAAGTGCAGGCCATGTGTGTCGTGAAATTTCAAAGTAAAAATTATCTTACAACTCGCTAAAAAAACTTTTAATAAAAAAAACTCAAATTGTCTTATTCCTGACTAGTCATTGGGCTTGTTAGATTTTATGTACTTTGTGCATTTATCATTTTAGCACTAAGGCATAGAAATTAAGGTTTTTTTTTGAGATAAACTTATTTTAAAATATGAAAATGTAAAATTTCGAATCTCCTATACCCCCCAACCTAGACCAGACATTGTCCTCAATATTTTTTTTTGGAATATTATATTATTATATTTTTTATTTTTTATTAAATTTTATTTTGGACAAAAATATGATGTATATCGAGGATAGAAGCATTTTACCGTAGTTGCATCAATAATATGAGGACTTCTGCTAAGAAATTGAAAAAGAATGCGACAAGAAAATGTGCAAAAATGACCTATGAAAATTGGGTTGCCTCCCAACAAGCGCTAAGTTTAACGTCTTCAGCCAGATGCGTCAAGTGCAGTCAAGCATGCATTAAAAGAAAAACATATCAATTCCTTATGTTTGCCCTAAAATCACTAGACAGCTCCTAATTGGTTTGAAGAGAGTACCTAAGCTTCCAATCCGGTCTAATGAACAGAGTTGACCAGGTAAGCTCCCAGGTAAGTGGGGGGTCACTGTTGCCCAAGGTGACAAGCCAAGAGGGGGGGGGGGGTGAATTGGTTTCTCTTAATTTTTAACTATCTTACTTATGTCAATTGATGAGTTAGTGAAATAGAACAAAGCACAATATAAACACACAGGAAGTATAGTGGTTCGGTGCTCTCCTAAGCACCTACGTCCACTCCCCAAGCGACCCCTTGGAAATTCACTATAATTCTGCGGATTACAGTTGGATTGTTTTCCGGGCTCACAATCCAAAAATCTTTACACTTTGGTTTTCCGGGATCACCAAGAACCTATGTTGGTTTTACGGGCTCACCAACGAACCTTCACAATTGGTTTTACGGGTTCACTAATAAACCTACACCGTTGGTTTTACGGGCTCACCAACAAACCTTTACAAGGTGATTAATAAAAGAAAGAAGAAACTTGAAGCTCCTAGTTGAGCAAATATAACATTTATAAGCTACAAGGAAGAGTTTAGAGAATAGTTATCGCTTGATGAGACTTCTCTCTTCTTTGTCAAGAATGCTTCACTCTTCAAGAATGGATGGAGCTTTTGATTTCTCCTGGAGTCTGCTCAACCACTTTCTTTTTGACTCTTGAATGAAGCACTTGGATGAAGAAGATTAGGGCACTTGTCTTTCTTGTGTAAGCTTTGATATTTTGCAAAAGTCCCTTTCCTCTGATGAATAGCGTCACTTTAAATAGTTTCCTTCATCCATTGGACAAGCCCCAATGGTTAGAATTCAAAAACTAGCCGTTACTCACTGTTGGAAGGTTAAAAAGTACTTCTGCAGAACTAGCCGTTATGCTTCTGCCTGTGCTTGGGTCGACTCAACTTTTACTGGGGTTGACCCAACTTTCACTTGGGTCGACTCAACATTACTAGGGTCGACCCTCTCAGAACCACAGAACCTTGCATTTCAGCCTTCCTTCACTTGGGTCGACTCGACATCTTTTTGGGTCGACTCAAGGTTCAGTTGGGTCGACTCAACTTTCACTTGGGTCGACCCTCTCAGGGTTTCAGAGAACCTACTTTTGAATGTCATTACCTTTGGGTCGACTCATGTTAACTTCGGGTCGACTCAAGTTTGGGTCGACTCAAGTTTCATTTGGGTCGACCCTCTCAGGGTTTCCAGAGAACTATTTTCTTGAGGCTTGAGGATTGGGTCGACTCATTCTTTACTTAGGTCGACCCAACTACTGTTCATCCATGCCATTTTTGCAGAAGTGTGCCAGATGGTTTCTTGATGTGCCGGGGTCGACTCAATCAATCTTGGGGTCGACTCAATCCACACTTTGATGCAACTTAAGGTTAGATTCATCCATATAAACAATGAAATGCATCTTTATCTTATTATACTAATGTACTGAGAGTGACAGACTTATAAATGATGTATCGAATTAACTTGTAACATACTCTTGATTATTGTATTAATCATCAAAATACCACTATCATCCTCAATCTCCCCCTTTTTGGTGATTATAAAATATAGAGTATGAGCCTATTGATACTTATCTTAAAATTAGTTTTAAATAGGGCTCAAGTTGCTGAATTTCAGCTTTTCAAATTTGAGAGTGAAGTCTCCCCCTATTTCATCCAAATATTTCCAATCTGACCTTTTGAATTACTCCCCCTTTCTTTTATATTTCATTAAGGATGAAACTTCAAAAATTTGAGATAAAGCATGAGTTTCAGATTATGTATCGAGGTGTGAAAGGTATGTGCCAAATTCTGAAACTCTATGTGCCAAATTCTGAAATTCGATTTAAATTTTAGACTTTAATATTTTCATTGTTACAAATTGCTCCCCCTTAAATGTATATCCTTTCCTATTATAATTTTCAACTTGTTTGTCAACTTATTTCTCTTTCCTTGCTTCTCCCCCTTTTTGCTATCATCAAATAGGTGCATGGGAATAGACACAATAATTAACAAACATTTCAGTTTCATTGATCAAAATGGAACATTGTAGTACAATAATGCCAAAACAAAACAAATACAATGTTCCTCAATCAAGGTACAAAGTACATGATCAACACAAAATACATATGAGAACTAGATACATATCCTAGGCTCTAATCATAATGCTAATATCAGCCTAGGGGGTATCTAATGGCTATGATCTAGTCCTCATCCTTCTAGCATAAGTGACGAGGGGAGGTCGAGCCTGATGGGACTGAGTCTGGCATAGAGCTCGGTGAGCTGGATGACTCTGTGCCGAAATCTCTGACTCAGCTGCCTGGGGCACAGATGGTCCATGAACCTCTCTCTCTCTCTCTCCGTAGAGCTCCTATCTGCTCTCTAAGATCGCTGATCTCAGCAGTCATAATATCCAGTCTGCTCGTCAGTCCATCAGTAATAGTCCTCGCCTGAGCTGACATAAGCTCAGTCATCCTACTCCAAAACTCATCTGTGTATCCCGCCGGAACAGATGACGAAGGTCCAGCCTCTGAAGGTGCTGTAGGATGATCCGTAGGCTCCTCATCCTCAGGGATGGGGTCTCCAATCTCTGGTGCATCACCCTCTGGTGCATCACCCTGAATCCCAGCTCCAGCACGTACCCACTGCCCGTTCACTTTCTCATAACCCATACGAATAAGGGATCGTGCAGTGTATGTGTCAGTGAATAGTAGATGCCTGGAGATCTCTCCCTCTACAGATATATCATGCTGTCGGAAGATCAGGGTGAGTATCATACCATAAGGCAGGGAGACTCTGGAGTTGCATATAACCTTTCTCATCTGCCTGAGTATCATAGCCGGGAGATTCAGGGGAATGCCCTGAATAATGTGCTCCATGACAACCAGATCTCGCTCAGAAATGAGATCAAATCTCCCGCTCTTCGAAAATAAAATTCGACCTATGAAGTTGTGCAACAACCTCATTTCAGCTGAAAGAGAGCTTGCTATTATATTTTCAGAATAATCGAAGTCTTCATTCTCAAGAATCAACTGCAAGGCTCTCAACTTGTTTTCGGGCTTTTCTGGAGTTGCTCCTTCGCAGGAAAGATGAAGCAACTCACTTAAACTCTCTTCGAAAACCCTAACCCTTACTCCTCGAACTTCAGATATAAGCTCTCCCATTCCAGTTTTGAGGAAGGCATAGAACTTACGGACCAATCCTGGGTAGATCACCACATCTAGGGAGTAAAGATACTCCCATCCTTGCCTTCGGATCCATTCCCCCAAACGGAACCCTTCTTGATCCAAAAACTCGGAGTGGATCCTTCTCCCCGTGGTAACCGGTCTCCCCGCAAATTTCGCAAGTTGGACTGAAGGGGAGGGAGGAGGAGGAGGCTCTACACGTGTCTCACCTTGTGGAGACACTGTAGAAGGCTCTGTAGCAGTCCTATCCGCACGGGTGATCCGTGAAACCCTCCCGGATCGCTTGGCTACGGCTCTCTTGGGTCCCATTTCTTCAAGATCTTGATGTAATCTACTGTTTGGAGATGATTGGAGGAGATTTGAGAGTGGAGAATAGGGTTTTCGGAAGAGGACAAAGTGAAAACAGTGCCCTAGACTGCTCACGGGTCTCCCTTTTAACAGTGGGGTCCCGTCGTTGGGTCGACCCTGGATTTTTCTTGGGTCGACTCAACATTGGGTCGACCCTATTCTGGGTTGGGTCGACCCAAGTTCAGAAATCTTTCTTTCTCTTCCTTTTCCCTTTTAAAAATTTTTCTTTCTTCCAATCCTTACAAATTCTTACTGGGACAATGATACATGAGTAAGGAATCTATAGATGACTAGTTTGACTAATGTTTCATGGGTTTTTAGAAATGGGAGGAGTGTATCATGAGACTGCTTGCTCCCTTTTATATCTCCTCAATAAAAAGGATCACATATGCCTAATTCCCTCCTAAGCGTGCAAAATCTATCTTCACTCAAAGGTTTTGTGAATATGTCAGCTAATTGTTTCTCAGTACATACATGCTCAATACATATGTTTCCATTTTGCACATGATCTCTAATAAAATGATATCTTATTTCAATGTGTTTGGCTTTAGAGTGCTGAACCGGATTTTTAGTAAGATTGACGGCACTAGTATTATCACACTTTATAGGAATGTTATCTAGTTTAACTCTATAGTCCTCTAGTTGTTGCTTAAGCCATAGTACTTGAGCACAACAACTGCCGGCAGCTATATATTCAGCTTCAGCCGTCGATAGTGCTACTGAATTCTGCTTTTTGCTCAACCATGATACTAAGTTATTTCCTAAAAATTGACATGTTCCACTAGTGCTCTTCCTATCTAATTTGCATCCAGCAAAATCAGCATCTGAGTAGGCAAGCAAATCTAGACAGGAGTCTCTCGAGTACCATAATCCTATGTTTGTAGTTCCTCTTAAATATCTAAGGATTCTTTTAACAGCACTTAAATGTGACTCCTTAGGATTTGATTGGTATCTAGCACATATTCCTACACTAAACACGATATTTGGTCTACTAGCAGTAAGGTAGAGCAAGGATCCAATTAACCCTCTATAAAGCTTAATATCAATACTCTTTCCTTTCTCATCTTTGTCTAGCTTACTAGTAGGATTCATTGGAGTGCCTACTCCCTTGTGATTTTCATTCCCAAACTTCTTTAATATTTCCTTTATATACTTAGTCTGATGAATGAAGATACCTTCTTTAGTTTGTTTGATTTGTACTCCGAGAAAGAAACTTAGTTCTTCCATCAAACTCATCTCGAATTCTCCGTGCATTAAATTAGCAAACTCTTTGCAAAGATTATCATTTGTGGCACCAAAGATTATGTCATCTACATATATTTGTACCACTAGCAGATTTTCGTCTTTTCTTTTGAGAAAAAGTATTTTATCTACATTTCCTCTACTAAAGTCATTTTTAGTAGAAATTTGCTTAATCGATCATACCAAGCCCTAGGTGCTTGCTTCAATCCATATAATGCCTTATGTAGTCTAAATACATGATTTGGCAATTCATGATTCTCAAAACCAGGAGGTTGTTCTACATATACTTCTTCCTCTATAAAACCATTTAAGAATGCGCTTTTTACATCCATTTGATACAATTTGAAATTCATGAAACATGCAAAAGCTAGAAGTAATCTAATAGCCTCTAATCTAGCTACGGGAGCAAATGTTTCATCAAAATCTATCCCTTCTTCTTGATTGTATCCCTTAGCTACAAGTCTAGCTTTATTTCTTATAACTACCCCATTTTCATCTAATTTATTTCTAAAGATCCATTTTGTTCTAATTACAGAGTTATGCTTTGGTCTCTCAGTTAATGTCCATACATTACTTCTTTTGAATTGATTTAATTCTTCTTGCATAGCATTTATCCAATTGGTATCTTTTTCAGCTTGTTCATAAGTCTTAAGGTTCTAACTGTGAAACAAAAGCAAGATAATCATTTAAATTTCTAAGAGAGGATCGAGTTCCTACCCCTTGAGATGGATCACCAATGATTAAGTCTTTAGGGTGTCCATATGCATACCTCCATTCCTTTGGCAAGTCTTGAGATTGTAGTGGCACGCGATCATTTTCCTTATCTTGAATTGGCACGTCATCAAGATTTAATTTTTCAAAGTTAATAATTTCTGCATCATCATCAAGAATATTTTCTTTCCTAGCAGACTCACTATCAGACTCATCAAATATGATATTAACTGACTCTTCGACTACAAGAGTTCTTTTATTGAACACTCTGTATGCCCTGCTAGATGTGGAATATCCTAAGAAGATACCTTCATCTGACTTGGCATCAAATTTACTTAGATCCTCCTTGCCATTATTTAAGATAAAACATTTACATCCAAATACTCTAAGATATTTAGCGGTTGGTTTCTTATTCTTCCAAAGTTCATAAAGAGTTTTCTTAGTTATAGGTCATATTAAAACCCGATTTAGAATATGGCAAGCAGTGCTTATAGCTTCAGCCCAAAAGTACTTTGGAAGATTTGACTCGCACAACATCGTGCGTGCCATTTCTGCCAAGGTCCTATTTTTTCTTTCAACAACCTCATTTTGTTGAGGCGTTCTAGGTGCTGAAAATTGATGTGAGATACCATTTTTATTACAAAATTATTCAAAGTGTTGATTTTCAAATTCAATTCCATGATCACTTCGAATTGCTATTAAGGTGAGCTTCTTTTCATTTATGATATAATTATAATGTTTCAAGAATGCTGAGAATGCTTCATTCTTATGTGCCAAAAATGAAACCCATGTATATCTTGAAAAATCATCTACTATAACTAGTCCATACTTCTTCCCTCCTAGACTCGCAGTTCTAGTGGGTCCAAATAGATCCATATGTATGAGTTCAAAAGGCCTAGTTGTTGATACTATATTCTTTGATTTGAAGGATGATTTTGTTTGTTTTCCTAATGAGCATGGTCCACAAATTTTGTCCTTTTCAAAGATCAATTTTGGCACATCTTTTATTAATTCCTTCTTGACTAGTTTTGATATCAATTCCATACTAGCATGTCCTAGTCTACGATGCCAAAGCCAACTTGTTTCATTTTTCTTTTCTTCATTGGTAATTAAACATAATCCATTTTTCTTGCCTAATTCATGAAGATCTACCATGTAGATATTTCTTTGCCTTTGTCCTATAAGTATAATGCTATTATCTTTAGGATTTGTGATTATGCATACTGATGCTTCAGATGTGACTTTATACCCTTTATCACAAAATTGACTTATGCTAAGTAGGTTATGTTTCAAACCATTAACTAATAAGACATTTTCTATGAAGGTAGATGGAGTAATGAAAATTTTATCCTTTCCAATGATATACCTTTTTCCATTATCTCCATAGTTTACTACTCCACCCTTATTAGACTTCAAGGTGACAAATTGGTCTACGTCACCGGTCATGTGTCTTGAACAGCCGCTATCTAGATACCATCGTTTATCCATCTTATTAGCTGCAAGACACCTCTGCAATCAAGATCAAGAATGAGCTTTAGGTACCCAAACTATGTTGGGTCCTTTAGGGTTAGTACTTGATGTTCCTTTTGGAACCCAAACTTTCTTGAATTTAAGCTTATAATTATTACTCAATTTGTTGTGGCTAGACTTTTTATAGTTACATTCATATGCCTTATGTCCTAATTTATTGCAACAATGACAAGTAATATTTTCATTTTTAGCTTTTACAAATGTGTTCTTTAAGTATTTTTGTTTCCTATTTGTTTTATATCCTAATCTAGCCTTATCATATACAGCTTTTTGACTATCAAGAATCATATTTAATTTGGTTGAGCTAAGTGTAAACTTGTCTACTAAGGATTTATATTTTTCAGCATCTTTTTTTAACTTGACATTTTCAGCAATTAGATTCTTGGTTTCATCTGTGATTCTCCTACTTAATGTTTCATAGTTATGAGATAGTTTCAGCTTATCTTTGATAAGAGATTGATTTTCTTCTTTTAGAACTTTATTTTTATTGATGAGTTTTTTGTGTTCTTCCATGAGTTCTAAAAATGCATCATGTAATTCATCAACAGTAAAATCACATTCAAGTTCAGAATCTACCTCATCGTCATTGGCCATATGGCATATTTGGGCCGTCTCTTGATGATCTTCCTCTTCCGAACTTGACTCCTCACTTTCACTCCATTTAGCCATGAAGTTCTTCTTTTTAAGTTTTCTTGCCATCCACTTTAATTCCGGACAATCTATCTTATAATGCCCGGGCTTGTTACACTCATAACAAATAGGTGTTTCCTTTTCCTTTTCTTTGTCCTTACCCTTTTCTTTGCTTGAGCTACCTTTAAAGAAGGGTTTCTTTTTATGAAATCTCTTCTTACCTCTCATAAATTTTCTGAATTTTTTTCCAAGCATAGCCATTCCTTCTTCATCAAATTCATCATCATCATCAGATTCTTCCGACTCAGTTTCTTATTTTGGAGTGGTAGACTTTAGGGCAATGGTCTTTCTTCTCTTGACTTCATCTTCTGAATTTTGCCTCATGGTCAACTCATGGGTCATGAGTGATCCTAGAAGTTCCTCCAATTGTAGTGTATTGAGGTCCTTTACTTCCTGAATTGCTGTTACCTTGGCCTTCCAAACTCTTGGTAGAGACCTGAGAATTTTTCGCACCAATTCAGAGTTAGTATAAGACTTTCCTAAACTCTTTAGCCCATTTATGATTTCGGTGAAACGAGTAAATATTTCAGTTATGGACTCAGTGGATTTCATTTTAAACAATTCATACTTATGTACTAATATGTTTATTTTTGACTCCTTAACTTGATTATTTTTTTTATGTGTGACCTCAAGTTTATCCCAAATTTCTTTTGCAGAGATGCATGTAGATATTCTATTCACTTACATCTAGTGAACAGTAAAGTACATTAATCGCTTTAGCATTTAATTGTGTTAGTCTTCTATCACTTTCATTCCAATCCATTTCTGGTTTGGGTATGATAGTGCCCTCTATACTAATTGTGGGTGTGTGAGGTCCTCTAGTTATAATATACCATAATTCATAGTCTAGAGCTTGAATGAATATCCTCATCCAAGCTTTCCAGTATGTGTAATTTGTGCCATTAAATAGAGGAGATCTATTTGTGGATTGCCCCTCACTCATAGAATATCCCACTTGGGTTGTCATGGTCTTTGACTCTTGATTGTGAGATCAACAAATACTATAGGAGCACCTTGCTCTGATACCACTTGTTGCCCAAGGTGACAAGCCAAGAGGGGGGGGTGAATTGGTTTCTCTTAATTTTTAACTATCTTATTTATGTCAATTGATGAGTTAGTGAAATAGAACAAAGCACAATACAAACACACAGGAAGTATAGTCGTTCGGTGCTCTTCTAAGCACCTACGTCCACTCCCCAAGCGACCCCTTGGGAATTCACTATAATCCCGCGGATTACAGTTGGATTGTTTTCCGGGCTCACAATCTAAAAACCTTTACACTTTGGTTTTCCGGGATCACCAAGTGTTAGATGTATGCCCTAGAAGCCAATCTGGCTGACACATTATTAATTCTAGGGACATAATTTTGTACTTGACTATTTATTATTGAATAAATAAAAGGCATCTTTTCATTCATATTGTTTATGTGTCTATGAATCGTCCAAGGAATTAATAAGATGATGATACATATTCTCAAGAGTTGAGAATTTGAGCCATGTATCATTGGTGATTAATTTCTAAATGCTCCTGATCAATGGATCATCACGAGGACGGTGATCGATCCAATCAGTGCACAGATCACTTTCCTTCTGGATGGACGAGACTTGAGTCCACAGTGTAGGGACACTGAAGTGATAGTGCAGGTGCTTGTTAGAGAACAAGGGTACTGAGCGTGACCAAGACAAGAAGTCACTTGGATGTCTATCCACTCGTCAGTGACTTGCTTGATGTTGCAGTAGTGTGACTGGTCCTTTGACCTGCGGTGCTTCGGCTACTCACAGTGAGGTTATTGTAGTTTGACTGCACACATACATGGTCTCTAGCCATATGGGTCCATGCAGTGTAGATTGGGTTGCAGAAGGTTCACTGTAGGAGTAGGGTATGCACCTATAAGGAATCTATCGACCTTGATAGAAGAGGAGTGATCCTATATGATTTGTTAGACTGAGTTCTAAGACCTTGGCCAGGGCAGTAATATAAAGTGGAAAAAGAGTTTTCCACTATCGAACTCAAGTCGAATAAATCTTGACATATGACAGACGATGGGGTTTGACGAGTTGTCCATGACCTCCGTCCTGTAGGGATCCACGATAGTAGGACTGTATCACATGTTAACTGCACCTAGAGGTTCATCATTCCATTCTGCTGGGTAGCCACTACATGCTGCTAGGTGTCACTGGTGGATGGTGGGACTCACAGGGATTATCTCGATGATCGATAAATCCTAATGAGTTGAGTTGGAATCGTTCCAACCCATTGAAAGGAGTTTTCAATGATATTGAGATAGAGATCACAATATATCTCACTACCAGTCAGAATAGAACCTATGGGGTCACACACACTAGAAGTATTGACCGATCCGATAGTTGAAATCGTGATTAAGAATCACAAGTAATCAATTTGATTGATAAAGAAGTTGAAGAAGGAACCAAGGGAATTAATTAATTGGACTTAAAACAAGAGTCCTACTTCGGGTAGGATTCCTAGAATCCTAATTGGATTAGAACTGGGAATCCTAGTTGGAGTAGGACTGAGATTCCTACTTGGAATAGGATTCCTACAATCCTAATGAGATTAGGAATTTTGAATTAAAATAGGATTCCTACTTGGAGTAGGATTCCTAGAAATCCTAATTAGATTAGGACTTCGGATTCAAATAGAGTCCTAATTGGATTAGGACTAAAATTAAACAAATCCTAATTGGATTAGGATTCCTTAAGTCTAAATTAATTAATAATCTAATGAATCAACATGACTCCTAATTGGATTAGGATTGAAGAGTTCAATTGAGTCATGGTTCATTCAAGTCCTAGTTGGATTAGGACTAGCATAGATTGAACCCAATTGGCTAATCCTAATTGGATTGGGATTAAACCATAAGAGAGGCACCCAATCCTCTTTGGAAGAGGATTAGGGCATCACAAGAAGGAGGGATTACGCCCCTCCTCCTCTCCTTGTGTGCGGCATGAAGAGAGGGGCCGGCGCCCCCCTTCTCTCTTTGGAAAGTTATCTAGGGCTCCAACTTTGGAGGAGCCCTTGATGGCTATAAGAGGGACTATGAGGCCGGCACCCTAGGGCATTGAAACCTCTCTTCCTCCAAGCCGTGGCCCTCTCCTTTCCTTGGTGTTCTCAGCCGCAAGCAAGGGAAAAGCTCTCCAAGTGTTGGCGGCCTCCTTCCCTTCCCTTCATCCAACACAAGGAACAAGAGAAGGCTGCGTAGGGGATCATCTTCTTCCTCTTCTTCATCCTTCTTCTTCCTCCTTCTAAGCACAATCAAGAGTTGATTGAGAGGGAGGACATCAGCCATCAAAGCTATCTCTGCAAGGGAGCTAGCACCCCGGTGAGATAGAAAGCTTGGATCGGATCCTGCTTCGTGTGGATACCCGTAGAGGCCGGACGTTTGAACGGCTTCAAGCGAACCCTCTTCCAAAACCACGAATTCAGATTTGCGGTGATCATCTACCCGCGCAAGGTGAAGATTTGATCTTCCTAATAGTTTTAAAAGTTTTAATTCTTACCTAATTACGAAAGGTCTCGAAACAAAGTTCATGCGATGAACGTCGAACCCGTGCATGCCGATTCCGCTGCCATCTGAAAAAAATTTTGAAATATCAGCGGCATGGGCGGGTTTCCAATAGTGGTATCAGAGCCTAGGCTTCGTAGATTAAGGTAAGAATTAAATATCTAAAGGCTTATTAGATCTGAAAATTGAATGATCATGCATGCTGAAAAATTCTGCATGCAGATTTTTCAGGGGTGCTGATTTTTGCATGCTGATTTTTATGTGATAAAAAAGATGATTCTAATTGCATTGTTAATGGGATTACAAAGTTTAGAATCATGATTAGCATGATCAGCGACCAATGTTATGATATAATCAGTTAGTTTTCAGATCTGAAAATTATAATTGTTGCATACGGTGATGATCATAGGATTCAAACCCTTTTGGTATCAAATGTAATGACCTGCGATGTGATCTGCGATGTCATGTAATTTTTCAGATGCTTGCATGCATCTTATTTGATGTTTTGAGAGGCCTGCGTGCCTCCTAAAAGGAGATGTAATTTATTTTTATTTTTATTTTACATCTGGTTGTATTTCTGTGATGTGATGTACATCAACGATCAAGTTGAAGCAAAGGCATGAGATGAAAGGTGATCTAAGCGGTTGATGGCGATGGGATCAAGAGTTGATCAAGGATCGAATCAAGGAGGCTTAGAACCAATTCAAGAGTTGAAGACCACTTGATCGATTGATGTGCATGTGCTTGTAATACGACCTAATTAGAATCCATGATCATCACCTATTTAAAGTTTAGCTTTAATTTGATGCTGCGATTATAACTGCCTATGATGTGCCGTTTGCATGTGATGTGAATGCGAGTCGGGTAGATAGGTTTACATGTGATGTAGCAAACCCAATTGAGACCTAAATCAAAACCTCCTCAATCAAGTCGAGAGTGAACCGACATGAGCAAGTCATATTAGATTAATTGATCTAATTGGTGTCTAGGAAAGCATGAAAGGTGGTTACTTAATTAGGACCTTACTCTCTGAGTAAGGGGAGCCTCCCACCTGCTTACCTGGCCAATTGTTCGATTACCTCTTATGAAGGGCTCAAGTTGCAAACACTAAGACCTGATTAACCAATATTAAGTCAATAGGTCTTCCACTGTAGTAGAGCTGCTAAGGCCTTTCTGATGTTGATTTGTCTCGACTGGACACAGTGGTCAAGTTGCATCGGGGGGCTGGACCTCTCTATAGACATGAGATGTTGTAGGGTAAAGGTGGGGTTGGGCACCAATAACTGTTAGGTGAGGACCCAATGACGACTTTATTCCTACGGTTATACGGTGGGTCTGACTTAACTAAGAAATGGGACCAATAACTGTTAGGTGAGGTCTTCATGGCTTAGAGACCAAGTTACACTGCAATATGCTTGAGAAGCATTGTACAAGAGTTGTACACTCATCCATCTATGTGTCACCAATAACTGTTAGGTGAGGTGGCATGTAAATCGGTGGGACCGCAGTACCCACTAGAAACCCTAGTCGTGTGGGATTTCCGTTTTCCTACCAGGAGAGTGTGAGGAATTCGAGAAAATAGTGGGAGTTACATTTGTTCTAAAAGACCTTAGAACAGATTAGGATCAAGTACAAAAGTCTAACTAGAATATTTACTCTCTGCAGATACAATGTCGCTTCAAACCCTTTGACCCGTATTCTTGAGACCAACCGACTGACCGGAACCAATTACAAAGACTGGCTTAGAAATCTCAAAATAGTTTTGGACTGTGAGAAGATAGGCTACATACTCGATTCAGATATCCCCACACTACCAGCACGTCCTACTGATGTTCAGCGTGAGATGCATAAAAAGTGGTTGGATGATGACATTAGAGTAAAATGCTATATGATGGCATCCATGTCTAATGAACTCCAATGCCAGCATGAAAATATGAAGACTGCTAGGGACATACTGGCACACCTGCAAGAGTTGTATGGTGAGCAGAGTCGCACAGCTCGTTTTGAAGTGTCCAAGAGGCTTTTCAAAGCGAAGATGCGCGAGGGGCAGTCTGTCCATGATCACGGTCTGACCATGATCAAGGACCTAGAGGAGCTTGAGAAGCTCGGTATGGACATGCACAAGGAATTACAAGTGGATTTGATCCTACAGTCACTTTCTGATTCATTTGGTCAGTTTATAGTAAACTACCACATGAATAAGATTGAATGCACTAAGACTGAACTAATCAATATGTTGGTAACTGCTGAGGGAGCCTTGAAAGGTTCAAGGGGCAATGTCCTTGCTGCTGAGTTGACTTCTGGTTCCAAGAAAAAGTCTACTTGGAAGAAAAAGAAGCCTGCTAAGAAGCAGAAGAAAGACAAGAAGCCAAAGAAGGAAGTTCAAAAGAAAAAGGCTAACGACAAAGGAAAATGTTTCCACTGCAATGTCGAAGGCCACTGGAAGAGAAACTGTCCTTCATACCTCGAGAGCCTGAAGAACAAGAAAGGTGACACACCTTCAGAAGGTATAGACTTGCTCATAATTGAAACTAATCTAACAGTTTCTTCTACTTCTAGTTGGGTTATAGATTTTGGTTCTAGTGCTCATTTGTGCACTACCATGCAGGGTCTAAAGGAAAGTAGAAGGCTGGCGGAAGGTGCGGTAACCCTTCGGGTTGGCAACGGGGCAAAAGTTGCTGCTGTGGCTGTGGGCACCTACCATCTGCGACTACCGTCTGGATTTAGTTTAATACTTAGAGACTGCTATTATGTACCTGTTGCTAGCAGAAATTTGATTTCTGTTTCATGTCTAGCACAGGAAGGTCATGTTTTTACATTTGACAAAGACTGCTGTTCTATTTATTTGAGAAATAAAATAGTCGCACGTGGTTTCATGATTGACAGTCTCTATCATTTACATATGGATGTATCTGTGAATGTTACCGAGCAAGATGTGAGTGCCAAAGGATCCAAAAGATCCAGAGATGAGATAAACCAAAGATATTTGTGGCACCTCAGACTTGGCCATATTGGAGAGGATAGGATGAACAAAATGGATAAAGATGGGCTTCTCGGCTCATTGACTTCCGAGTCATATCCAGTTTGCGAGTCCTGTCTTCAAGGAAAAATGGCTAGACTGCCCTTTGTAGGACATGGGGAGAGGACCACTGAAATACTTACCCTAATACATACAGATGTATGTGGCCCATTCGATGTGCTAGCCAGGGGACGTTATTCTTACTTCATTACCTTTACCGATGATTATTCACGGTATGGGTATGTGTATCTTATGAGACACAAGTCTGACTCTTTTGAAAAGTTCAAAGAGTTCAAGAATGAAGTAGAAAAACAAACTGGAAAACCTCTTAAGGCTCTTCGATCAGATCGAGGAGGAGAATACCTTAGTAGAGAATTCCGGGACTATCTCAAAGAAAACGGCATAGTCTCACAATGGACACCTCCGGGTACACCTCAACTCAACGGGGTGTCAGAGAGGAGGAATCGGACCCTATTGGATATGGTCAGGTCCATGATGAGCTTCACTGATTTACCTATGTTCTTTTGGGGAGATGCCTTACTCACAGCGATTTATTTATTGAATAGAGTTCCCTCTAAATCCGTTCCTACCACACCGTATGAGATATGGCATAGTAAGAAACCAAGTCTGGGTCATCTCAAGATTTGGGGATGTCCGGCCCACGTTAAGCGACTACAGGCGGACAAGTTAGAGGCTAGGACCATAAGTGCTCGTTTTATAGGATATCCTAAAGAGTCATTAGGATACAATTTCTACATCTCAGAGGATCACAATGTGTTTGTGAGCCGTCATGCCATCTTCTTGGAAAATCAGTTTATCCTTGATAGAGGCAGTGGGAGGAAAATTGAGCTTGAAGAGAAAGTCTCTGAAAAGCAACGAGTCATGGATCCTATAGAACCCATTCATAAAGAGCCAGTACACGATGTCCCTCAACCACCTCGTAGATCTAGTAGGGTCTCCCATCCTCCCGATAGATACTTAGGTATACTAGAAGAGGATACCGAGGAAATGTTCCTAGTGGGAGATAGGGATCACATACAGGATCCCAAAACCTACAACGAGGCGATATCTGATATCGATTCCGAAAAATGGCTGGAAGCTATGAAGTCAGAGTTAGACTCCATGCATTCCAACCAAGTCTGGACCTTAGTAGATCCACCAGAAGGTATTGTACCTATTGGATGCAAATGGATCTACAAAAGGAAGATAGGTTCGGATGGAGAGGTAGAGACCTATAAGGCAAGGCTTGTGGCGAAAGGGTATAGTCAACGCGAAGGCATTGACTATCAGGAGACCTTTTTACCTGTAGCCATGCTAAAATCCATCCGAACATTGCTTGCCATTGCAGCATTTCATGATTATGAAATCTGGCAGATGGATGTGAAAACTGCTTTCCTGAATGGATATCTTGATGAAGATATCTATATGGAACAGCCTTTGGGTTTCACTTCCAGTGATGGAGATCACAAGGTCTGCAAGCTGCAAAGGTCCATCTATGGACTAAAGCAAGCATCTCGGAGTTGGAACACTCGTTTCGATGATACAATCAAAACGTTTGATTTCATCAAAAACGAAGAGGAACCGTGTGTTTACAAAAAGGTTAGTGGGAGTGCTGTCGTTTTTCTCGTACTGTACGTAGATGACATTCTCCTGATTGGGAATGATATTCCCATGCTAACCTCGGTCAAGGTCTGGTTGTCAAAAGAATTCTCCATGAAAGACCTTGGGGAAGCATCCTATATTTTGGGAATAAAGGTCTATAGAGATAGATCTAAAAGGATGCTTGGCCTTTCACAGAAGATGTACATAGAGGAGGTGCTGAAAAGGTTCAGCATGGAAAACTCCAAGAGGGGTCTCTTACCCCTTAGGCATGGAATTCATCTCTCCAAGAAGATGTGCCCCAACACATCTGAAGAGATTCAACGCATGAGCAAGATTCCCTATGCATCGGCAATAGGAAGCCTCATGTATGCCATGCTGTGTACACGACCTGATATAGCTCTTGCTGTGAGTGTCACAAACAGATATCAGTCGAATCCAGGTGAAGAACACTGGACAGCTGTGAAGAATATTCTTAAGTACTTGAGAAGAACTAAAGATTTATTCTTGGTCTTTGGAGGATCATCAGAGTTAAAGGTAGAAGGGTACACAGATTCAGACTTCATGACTGATGTCGATGACAGGAAGTCAACATCTGGATATGTGTTCTTATGCAATGGTGGTACGGTGAATTGGAAGAGTTCTAAACAACCGATCATTGCTGATTCTACTATGGAAGCTGAATACATCGCCGCCTCTGAAGTTGCTAAGGAAGGCTTCTGGTTCAAGAAATTCATTGCAGAGTTGGACGTGATGACATCAGATGCCATAACACTCTACTGCGATAATAATGGCGCCATAGCCCTTGCTAAGGAGCCAAGGTCTCATCAGAAGTCTAAGCATATAGAGCGACGCTTCCATCTCATACGCGACTATGTTGAGAAGAAATATGTAGAGGTGCAGAGAGTAGACTCCGCGGATAACGTGGCAGACCCGTTCACTAAGCAGCTGAGTCAGCAAAAGACTGAAGCCCACCTTGAGAAGATGGGCCTAAGATATATGACCAATTGGCTTTAGTGCAAGTGGGAGATTGTTAGATGTATGCCCTAGAAGCCAATCTGGCTGACACATTATTAATTCTAGGGACATAATTTTGTACTTGACTATTTATTATTGAATAAATAAAAGGCATCTTTTCATTCATATTGTTTATGTGTCTATGAATCGTCCAAGGAATTAATAAGATGATGATACATATTCTCAAGAGTTGAGAATTTGAGCCATGTATCATTGGTGATTAATTTCTAAATGCTCCTGATCAATGGATCATCACGAGGACGGTGATCGATCCAATCAGTGCACAGATCACTTTCCTTCTGGATGGACGAGACTTGAGTCCACAGTGTAAGGACACTGAAGTGATAGTGCAGGTGCTTGTTAGAGAACAAGGGTACTGAGCGTGACCAAGACAAGAAGTCACTTGGATGTCTATCCACTCGTCAGTGACTTGCTTGATGTTGCAGTAGTGTGACTGGTCCTTTGACCTGCGGTGCTTCGGCTACTCACAGTGAGGTTATTGTAGTTTGACTGCACACATACATGGTCTCTAGCCATATGGATCCATGCAGTGTAGATTGGCTGCAGAAGGTTCACTGTAGGAGTAGGGTATGCACCTATAAGGAATCTATCGACCTTGATAGAAGAGGAGTGATCCTATGTGATTTGTTAGACTGAGTTCTAAGACCTTGGCCAGGGCAGTAATATAAAGTGAAAAAAGAGTTTTTCACTATCGAACTCAAGTCGAATAAATCTTGACATATGACAGACGATGGGGTTTGACGAGTTGTCCATGACCTCCGTCCTGTAGGGATCCACGATAGTAGGACTGTATCACATGTTAACTACACCTAGAGGTTCATCATTCCATTCTGCTGGGTAGCCACTACATGCTGCTAGGTGTCACTGGTGGATGGTGGGACTCACAGGGATTATCTCGATGATCGATAAACCCTAATGAGTTGAGTTGGAATCGTTCCAACCCATTGAAAGGAGTTTTCAATGATATTGAGATAGAGATCACAATATATCTCACTACCAGTCAGAATAGAACCTATGGGGTCACACACACTAGAAGTATTGACCGATCCGATGGTTGAAATCGTGATTAAGAATCACAAGTAATCAATTTGATTGATAAAGAAGTTGAAGAAGGAACCAAGGGAATTAATTAATTGGACTTAAAACAAGAGTCCTACTTCGGGTAGGATTCCTAGAATCCTAATTGGATTAGGACTGGGAATCCTAGTTGGAGTAGGACTGGGATTCCTACTTGGAATAGGATTTCTACAATCCTAATGAGATTAGGAATTTTGAATTAAAATAGGATTCCTAGTTGGAGTAGGATTCCTAGAAATCCTAATTAGATTAGGACTTCGGATTCAAATAGAGTCCTAATTGGATTAGGACTAAAATTAAACAAATCCTAATTGGATTAGGATTCCTTAAGTCTAAATTAATTAATAATCTAATGAATCAACATGACTCCTAATTGGATTAGGATTGAAGAGTTCAATTGAGTCATGGTTCATTCAAGTCCTAGTTGGATTAGGACTAGCATAGATTGAACCCAATTGGCTAATCCTAATTGGATTGGGATTAAACCATAAGAGAGGCACCCAATCCTCTTTGGAAGAGGATTAGGGCATCACAAGAAGGAGGGATTACGCCCCTCCTCCTCTCCTTGTGTGCGGCATGAAGAGAGGGGCCGGCGCCCCCCTTCTCTCTTTGGAAAGTTATCTAGGGCTTCAACTTTGGAGGAGCCCTTGATGGCTATAAGAGGGACTATGAGGCCGGCACCCTAGGGCATTGAAACCTCTCTTCCTCCAAGCCGTGGCCCTCTCCTTTCCTTGGTGTTCTCAGCCGCAAGCAAGGGAAAAGCTCTCCAAGTGTTGGCGGCCTCCTTCCCTTCCCTTCATCCAACACAAGGAACAAGAGAAGGCTGCGTAGGGGATCATCTTCTTCCTCTTCTTCATCCTTCTTCTTCCTCCTTCTAAGCACAATCAAGAGTTGATTGAGAGGGAGGACATCAGCCATCAAAGCTATCTCTGCAAGGGAGCTAGCACCCCGGTGAGATAGAAAGCTTGGATCGGATCCTGCTTCGTGTGGATACCCGTAGAGGCCGGACGTTTGAACGGCTTCAAGCGAACCCTCTTCCAAAACCACGAATTCAGATTTGCGGTGATCATCTACCCGCGCAAGGTGAAGATTTGATCTTCCTAATAGTTTTAAAAGTTTTAATTCTTACCTAATTACGAAAGGTCTCGAAACAAAGTTCATGCGATGAACGTCGAACCCGTGCATGCCGATTCCGCTGCCATCTGAAAATTTTTTTGAAATATCAGCGGCATGGGCGGGTTCCCAACACCAAGAACCTATGTTGGTTTTACGGGCTCACCAACGATCCTTCACAATTGGTTTTACGGGTTCACCAATAAACCTACACCGTTGGTTTTACGGGCTCACCAACAAACCTTTACAAGGTGATTAATAAAAGAAAGAAAAAACTTGAAGCTCCTAGTTGAGCAAATATAACATTTATAAGCTACAAGGAAGAGTTTAGAGAATAGTTATCGCTTGATGAGACTTTTCTCTTCTTTGTCAAGAATGCTTCACTCTTCAAGGGTGGATGGAGCTTTTGATTTCTCTTGGAGTCTGCTCAACCACTTCCTTTTTGACTCTTGAATGAAGCACTTGGATGAAGAAGATTAGGGCACTTGTCTTTCTTGTGTAAGCTTTGATATTTTGCAAAAGTTCCTTTCCTCTGATGAATAGTGTCACTTTAAATAGTTTTCTTCATCCATTAGACAAGCCCCAATGGTTAGAATTCAAAAATTAGCCGTTACTCACTGTTGGAAGGTCAAAAAGTACTTCTGCAGAACTAGCCGTTATGCTTCTGCCCGTGCTTGGGTCGACTCAACTTTTACTGGGGTCGACCCAACTTTCACTTGGGTCGACTCAACATTTACTAGGGTCGACCCTCTCAGAACTACAAAACCTTGCATTTCAGCCTTCCTTCACTTGGATCGACTCAACATCTTTTTGGGTCGACTCAAGGTTCAGTTGGGTCGACTCAACTTTCACTTGGGTCGACCCTCTCAGGGTTTCTAGAGGACCTACTTTTGAATGTCATTGCCTTTGGGTCGACTCATGTTAACTTGGGGTCGACTCAAGTTTGGGTCGACTCAAGTTTCATTTGGGTCGACCTTCTCAGGATTTCCAGAGAACTGTTTTCTTGAGGCTTGAGGATTGGGTCGACTCATTCTTTACTTGGGTCGACCCAACTACTGTTCATCCGTGCCATTTTTGCAGAAGTGTGCCAGATGGTTTCTTGATGTGCCGGGGTCGACTCAATCAATCTTGGGGTCGACTCAATCCACACTTTGCTGCAATTTAAGGTTAGATTCATCCATATAAACAATGAAATGCATCTTTATCTTATTATACTAATATACTGAGAGTGACAGACTTATAAATGATGTATCGAATTAACTTGTAACATACTCTTGATTATTGTATTAATCATCAAAATACCACTATCATCCTCAGTCACGATGCGTTCCCAAAGGTCCCACTTAAAAACCACTTGCCTCGAACAGATGAACTGTCTTCCTTAAAGGGACAAAGCTTGCCTAGATATCAACTGAGCCACAGAGCAAAATTGGTGCAACTTTCGGTGATCTTCATCCTATTAAGCTCGAATGTCCCTAAGAGCCAACGTCTAATTAATTTTAATTAAAGTGATTGCTATGTGCGAATTGGTTGATCTAATTTGGCAAGAATTTGGTGATGAAATCCAGTTCTTATTTTGTTAGGGTGATTGCCCTTACTATGTGCGGGTTAATTGGTGCATGTGTATCAAGCATGCATTCACACTTTTACTGAAATTAAAATCAAACAATCACCACAAAATTTTAAGCTAATTAGGAATCAATTTAAATAAGCAAGGTTCAGATGTTACCAAAGAAAATTTTTCCAGCAATTTTTTTTAAGCAAACCTCTACAGCATTCCTTTTCCAGTAGTTCCCTTTTGATCATCCCGAATTTTCTCTTCGATTCCTGATCAAATAATACCAAAAGAAAAATCAAAAATTAGTAAGAGAGAGAAAGGAGATAAGGAAAGTAAAAAATTGAAAATATTTTTATTTTATTTTAGATATATATATTATTATTATTATTATTTTATTATTATTATTTTTTATTTTTTTATGAAAAGAAAAACAACTATGCTAGCAATCCCCGGCAACGGCGCCAAAAATTGATAGTCAACTTTAAAGACCACGCAATAGCATGTATCTAGTAGGATAGTGATTACGGGTATCGATGCACAAGGATTGGGGTACAGTTGTTTTCTTAAAAATAAAAATATTTGAAAAAGAGAATTTGTGAAGACTATTAAACTAAGCAATTTAATAAGAAATGCAATTAAAATGATATCAGTTTTGGAAAAACCTAGGGCAAGAAATTCACCACTAACGTCAGAACAAGAGTTATTTGTATTTTAATTTATTCTTGGATTAACATGCAAATTGGCTACAAGCCTAATAAGCATTTAAATAGAAATTCACCAAAGTAATTTGGAAATAATCCATCCTCAGTTGGCATGAAATGTCTATCCTAAACTAATGTGGCAGGACACTGCATCTTCCCTAAGCATGGACTATCTTATATTTACTTAGTGATCATGAAGAACAATTATATAAACGTCATACTTAAAATTACAGAAATTAAATATGAGTTAAAAGAAGATATCTATTAAAAACAATAAGTTCATACAACCCCAAGAATAAAAAAAATAAATACAAATCCCTTATCCTTTTGTTAGAGCTGCATCCAGCCCTAGAGAGGAGATCAGCCTTCCATGGAGTCGTGGGCGACAACAGCAGTGGCACAGCAGAGGGCTTCCATTTCTTCTTTTTCTTCCTCTTGCGGTTCTCCTGAGAACGGCTTCTTCTTAGCTCTTATGGAAAGTCATTCCCAAAATACCCAAAAGGTTTCTCCCTCCTAAACATTTGTGGGATTTGGCCTATCTGAGAAGAGCTGGGATCAGCCCCCCCCCCCCCCCCCCCCCCCCCGATGGGGAAGAAGGCATGCCTTGGTCTTCACATCCGACTCCTGCATACCTCCCCCTCTCCTCCTTTGTTCCAAGTCGAGATAAGAATGGATCGAAGCAGGATGAAGCTGATCCGGAGGAGATCTTTGGACTGCGGAAGACGTGGCTCTGTTCCGAAGTAAGAGAAGGCTGTGAGCTCATCCGTGGATAGGGGCGGGATGATGTGGAAGTCGATCTTGGATGGGAGGAATCCGGAATAAAGTCTGGGATTCGTTCATGACCGGGAAGAGATTTGATCTTGACGTTGGGGAAATCTCACGGAAAGGAGTTTGGATTTGGCTAATGGTTGATCCGTGAGATAAAGATGAACTCAGAACAGGGGAACTGGGACGGCTGAGAAAATCTAGAAGAGATGTTGTCCTTGGGATACGACTAATCGCTGAGGTTTGGAAGGAAAGCTGGATCTTTTTCGTGGATGATGGAGTCAATCTGCGAACGGGGGGGAAGGCTGGGTTCGATCTGGAGTAAGGAATCTAGGAGGACCAAAGCCGAAAGATGAGCTGGGAGTTTGGATGAACTTGGACATTGGAAGAGGGTAATTCTTCTTTGCTAGGAACTCGCAGACATCTCGCGGACGGCTGAGGGTAATCCGAACTGCTGTGATGCGTGGAGGAATCCATCGCGGGTGGAAGCTGGATGATGGTCTGGAAAATGTTGGGTTTTTGTTCACGGCTGAGATAAACTCTGTTCTGTTTCCAAAACAGGGGAGGATGCGTTTGTTGCCGTGAAGCTCGGGACTCGGGAGGATGAAGTCTGGGAATCGGCTAAAACGAGATCCTTTGATGCTCTCGAGATGGGAAGATAGTTCGGTTGGGAGGAAGTGGATGAACCGTGAGCTGGGAGATGCTTTTGCATGCATCATGGGAGGCTACGGACGATGCGGACACTGGAGAATGGGATTGGGACTTGGTTCCGTAGGGGATGTAATCCGAGATGCAGGGGATCCAGTCGTGGGATGAAGTAGATCATGAACGCTATCCGGAGGGAAGATATGGCTTGGTTCGGAAGAAAGATACGGGAGCTAGAAGATAAGGATGATAGTTTCGAAGCAGGGGAAATGCATTTGGACGTTGGGAATTTCATGAGATCAAGCCGTGGACGATGGGATTCTATTCTCATCAGAAGAGGAGTTCTGTCTTGAGGCAGGGAATAATGTGGTTTCTGGGATGCGACGTTCACGGAGGAGAATATCATGGAAGAGATGTTGGGAGGATCAACGTGGACGTGAGACTGGATACAAGCTGGGATTTAGAGCTTTTGGATGCCGGGAATGAGAGGAAGAAACCCACGCTTCTTCAACGCGGAAGAGAAGTAGACGCGGAGAAGGCTCGGATGCTGTTGGATGGAGATGATCCGGCTGAGATGCATTCGTGAATGGGAGGAAACAACGGATTCGTGAGCTGGGATGCAAACGCTTGGAACTCATTCGTGGAGGATGGAATCAATCCATAACGCTTGGGAATGCGGCTGGCCATGGGATAAGGATGATTACTAACAGGATGAAGGCTGGGATTCATCACAAGTGGAAGCGGTTCTATTCTTTGGAAATGGAGGGAAGGAATGACGTGGAACATGGGAGATAATGTGGGAGACTTCACATGTGGATGGCTTGCACGTGCTGAGAAATGAAAATTGGGGTTGACTCTAATTGGTCGGAAAGATCTGATTCATAGGGTGCATGCAATTTGGGTTTAGGGGTCATCCCAGATGAATTTGATTCGATCTGCATACATTAGATGGACCAATAAAATCAAGCAAAATCGAATTATTTTTAATAATACAATGATGAAGGGGAACACATTTTCTTATGTTAAATTTAAAATATGTGCAAAGAAATAATGATAAGTGCTGTGTAAAATAGTTAAATATATACATTATTTAGCACTTATCAATGATGGAATTTGACTCTTTTTATGAGTTTGAGTTAGTGGAAACTGTAAAAGCATCCAACTTTTTACTTAGATTATTCACCCCATTCACCAGATTGGACATGATATTTTTGAGTTCTGGGTCTGTTTTTATTCTGTATGTACTTGGTTCTCTAGACCTATGATCATCTCTATCTACCTCCTGACTGTAGCTACTCCAATTTTGAGCATTTTCAGCTAAATCCACAAGGAACTCATAGGCTTGATCAGGGATTTGGTTCATGAACCTACCCTTATGCATGGATTCAATCATGTTCCTATGTGCTGGAGGTAATCCTTTGTAAAAGAAATGTACTAGATCAGCCTTATCAAGCCCATGGTGCGGGCACTTGACCAAAAGATCATGGATCTTTCCCAGAGTTGGAAAAATTCCTCCTTAGATTTTCCTCTAAAAGTTCTGATGGCATCCTTAATTTTTTTAGTTTTTACCATGGGATAGAACTTAGCCATGAACTTCCTAGATAGTTGTTCCCATGATGTGATGGAATTTGAAGCAAGGGAATACAGCCATGCAGCAGCACGATCCTCTAAAGTCATGGAAAACAACCTTAATTTAATACCCTTTTCATCTAAGTTTTGATTTCTAAACGTTCGACAGATTGTCAAAAATTTGTTTAGATGAATGTAGGGTTGTTCACTCTCGAACCCATGAAACTTGGGTAACATATTTATTGTTGCAGCCCGAATCTCGAATTGGGCTGCATTATTAATTGGTAATACTATGCAAGTAGGGAGACTAGCGGATGCTGGTGCAAACAACTCATTCAAAGTTCTGATATGTTCACCCATTATAGAGATTGACGGTTGGTTTACAGTTCGCAGGTTGTGATGAAAAGTTCTGTCAATCTCAGGATCAAATGGGGTTAACTTATCCCTTAATGACCTTCTACCATGCATACATTATCAACAATTCATTAGATTTGACTCCTAAAATAAACGAAATCCTAAGAGAAGAGAAAGCTAGACACAGATGACCACAACCAACACCACACAACAATTTGACCCTATTAGTCTTAGAATTAAGTGAGGTTTAGTAACTTCTTAAATCTAGTTGCACAGAGATTTATCAGGTAAAAAAAATTTCTAAAATTCTCTCCTAGATTAGACAGCTCATAATCTTCCTTTCAGATTAAGCTTGAGCTTACCAGTTAAGCGATCCAGTAACCAGTGACCAGAAAAGTCTCGAGATGTGTGGTGGTGCCAGAAGGGATACACTGATACCACAATACCCGTAATAGTTCTCACTGTTGTAAAACTTTTCTAGACATCACCAATTACTAAATTCTCACTGGAGTGGCTTTCAGCCGCTTCTTTCCAAGAGCCTAATTGAGCTCGAAAACCCTAAGGCCAATGTCTAATTTGATTTTAATTTAATTTGGCTTAGGATATGTATGCAAGGTGGTGATTTTTGGACTAAGGACAGGTAATGACTTCCTGACCTTATCTTTTTAATGAGTTTTGCCCTTAAATTATTTTATGCAAATGCTTAATACTAAATGCAGCAAATAATCAATAATTTTTAAAGTTTATGCAATGTCGTTAGGTTGTACTGATTAAATGAGCAAACAATTTTTTTTTATTTTTTTTTTAATTTTTATATAGCAATAACTTGAATGTAAACTAAACACAATCCTTATACGTTAGTCAATCTCCGAATGCCCGTTGAATAAGCTCTGGAGATTACTTTGTGAGTAGCCCCAATAGAGGTATGATAACCTCGGGGGATTGCACCCTATCAATTACTAGCAAAAATAATAATTTTTTTATTTTTTTTGATTTCATTAATTAATTTTTTTAAAATTTAAATTTCAAATTTTGAATCTTAGAATTCAACTTTTGAATTTAAATTTTTGAATTTTGAAAATTTTTTCAATTTTTTTTTAAATTTTTTTTTTGAATTTTAATTTTTTTACTTTTTTTAAAAAACTTTAAATTTCAAATTTCAAATTTCAGAATTTAATAACTACGAAATTATTAACTAAAAATAATCAAAATAAGAAAAAATAAAAACTTACTACCGCAGTGCGTTAACTCCGGGCATCCAAAATCCAATTTGATCTTCGTGATCGTTCTTGCTTCTCGATTTGCCTCCCCGGCAACGGCGCCAAAATTTTGTTCGTCCGATTTCTGTTTACCTAAAAATACGCTAAACAGATCATTGTTAGAACCGACAAACAAAATTTAATTTAATTTTACTTTTACCTTTTCTACTCGAAGAATAGTGGCTGTAAGAGGTCGATCCACAGGGAGGCGATTGGAGTTGCATAAAAATTAGAACATTAACTCGGATTTAAAATCGATTTTTGAATAACAAAAGAAGAACATTATGTTGGGGATGATGATAGATTCTCTAGTCTACCGGAGAATTATCCTTAATTGAAATTAACTAGAAGACATGTACTTAAATTTAAAGAGCATTTATATACTTAACTAATCAAAGAAAAGCTTTGGCAGAAATAAAAATGGATGAAAACAAGAAGATTGAAGCAAATACAAACTGCATAAAGAAAAATTAGATGTATTGCATAAAAAGAAAAATTAAACAATTGCATAAAAAAACAGAAATTTAACTAAATCTAGAATAAGGATTGCATGACAGAAATTGATTGATTTCATAAAAAGGAATGATTACAAAAAGTAAAAAAATTGAAGATGAAGCCTAATCCTTCTTTCTTCTGCAAATAAAAATAAAATCAAAAAGAAAATTTCATTTTCTCCCCCATGGTGGAACAACAACATAAACTATTTTTTTTTTCTTTCTTTCTTCTCCAAAAGAAACAGAGCTCCCCTGTTCTTGGACAAAAACCAGCCGAGCTCCCTTCTTCTTCCTTTGGACCAGCCGGCCACTACCCCCTCCGAGCTCTCCCCTTCCCCTCTTCGTTCTCCCCTTCTTATAGTGCCACAGCAAGCGTGGATGGCTGAATCATGGGCGGAAGGAGAGGGTGGACGGGCTCTTGGCTGGAACGGTGGCTTGATCACGGCACGCTTGATGGGCGCGGGATCACTGGAATCGAGGAAGAAGGTCGTCCGGGATAAGGAAGGATGAATGCGAGACACACGTGGATGGCCAGAGGAGGCTGGGACGGGCTGGATCTCTATATGCATCACGGGATCTTGGACACGGAAGGAGGGAGGAGCTGCAGACGGGCGCCGATTCGGAAGGAGGATGGCATGATTGCTAGGAGTAGCGTTGAACACGCGGAATGGAAGAGACGCGCGTGGGATAAGGCGGAGGAGCTTCAGATCCGAAAAGAGTTGGAGGTGTCATGGACGGCGGATGGTGGCATGATCACGCCTTGCTGGAACGTTGATAAGTGCTGAATAATTTATAATTTAGTTATCTTTTCATAGCACTTATCAATGTTCTTAAACTGATAAATATATACTTTACCATGAAATTGAACAATCATTGAAATAAATTTAAATTATGATAAGAAGTAAATAATTCTTTTCTCAAAATAGACTCCAAACTTGTTCCTCTTCTGGTTGTAATCTTTCATGAAAACATATAAGGAGGAGATTGTGTTGACCCGGTTTAGTAACTTGATGGAGTTGTAATCAAGCTAAGGCTATGATTAAATAGGTTTTGATCCTGATTGGATAATTATTCTTGTATGAAGAAAAATGTTGGATTGACCATTTTTACTAAGTCACGGTTCTGCTTTTAGCCTTATTGAGTCCGGTCTGAAGCAGTTTAGCAAGAATTAAATTTAAACGACATTGGGCTCAAGAGTAAGTTCAAGCAAATCAACGATCATGATCCACCTCAAACCCAAAGTCAATTCCCAACCAATTCCTTACCTGCCTTCATATAAAATTTATAAATTTAAAACAAAAAAAAGAAAATAATGAATATAATAAAATAAATAAAAATAATTTTGGGAAATTCACTGTTCATATAAATAGTGTCCTATGAAAACACTGTTCATATGAATAGTGTTACCCAAAAAAAAATATAAACAAAACATAAGCCACTGTTCATCTTCTTCCCCGCAGTGCATCACGGCCGAGATTCGCGTCCTCCCTCCCGTTCCAGCCACGAGTCCCACGTGGTGCAGATCCTCCACCTCTTCTTCCGTCCGTGACACGATCAGTAATCCAGCTCCTTCCATCGCGCCTAATTGCAGCACCCTCTTCCGGAAACTCCCACACCCGGACTACAAGCTTGATCCAAGCCATCCATGATCAAGGCAACGCAGCCATCTTCCTTCCCGCCTCTGCAACCACTGATCCACGTTCTCCACTCTTCCGGATCTCCAGCTCCTTTCAACGTCCCCGTGATCGTCTTAGATAACGGTACCCGAACCGGGGGAATATATGCAACCGGAGTTTAGGATTACTATCCCAGCGATCCTGCTTTCGAGTTTTAGCACCAGTCCAAGTTCCCAGCGTCCGTCTGCAGCAGTCCTCCAGCACCATTTCTTCCGCCGGTGATGCATCCCACGGTTCAAGCCTCCGCATCTGCAAGCACTGTGATCCAAGCACCCAGCAGCTCTTCCGTGATTTCCTCCCATCGATCAAGCTCCCATTTCTTCCGCCAGTTTCAAATGCAGCTGGTGATCCCACGGATTGACGCCCTCCTTCCGTTTCCAAATCCCATACCCCAAGCAATCGGATCCCCAGCAATCACGCATCCTCCCCCTCTCGATGCTTCAACGATTGATCTATAAAAGGGGGGGGGAAGAAACAGAGGGAGAGAGCTCGGTTGAGAAAATAGGGGAGACCCCCTGTTTCGGTGAAAAGAAGAAGAAAACCGAGAGGGAAGAAGAGAAAAAGAAATAAAAAAAGAGAGAAAGGAGGGGGGAAAGAGAATAGTTTTGGATATTTTGGGAAAAATAGAAGGTGATCAATTTCATTTGAAGATGGGAGGTCGTCCGGAAGCCATGCTCGGCTAAACGTCTAGTCTAGGGCTGGATGAAGCCCTAGCAATGTTACAGGGCATTGTAGTTCTTATTTTCTTTATTAGTTTGGAGCTTGTTTAAATTCTTATTATCAATGAAAAATCCTTTTATGATGTTTAAACTTTGAGCATGCTATTTATTATTCATGTTTGCTAAAGTAGTCTAAGATGATCCATGCCTAGGAAGATGAGGTGTATTGCATCCTAGGTTAGCATAATTAGGTAGACACTTCTTGCTATACCGAAGATGGATTTTCTTAAAACTCTTTATGCTTTTATTTTAAAAGGCTTGTAGCCAATATTGCATGCCTCTCCAAAAGATAAAAAAATAAAGAATACAAATCCTAATGCAATGCTATATGGTGGACTCTAAACCCTAGATCCATTTATTCTGATAAATTCTAATTCGCACTCATAGTTTAATTTAGTTAAATCAAGTTAGTAAATTCTTCTTCTTGAGTTATTTTTAAAGGAAAAATAACTTATTCTTCAATCCCAGTGGACCAACACCCGTAATCACTATCCTACAGGATACGTGCTATTGCGTGGTTTATTTTTGAAATTGAAATAACCGATCAATTTTTGGCGCCGTTGCCGGGGATTGCTAGCATAGTTATTTTTGCTTTCATTAAAAAATAAAAATAAAAATATATATATATATATCTAAAATAAAAATATTTTCTATTGTTGTTACTTTTTTTATCTCCTTTTTCTCTCCTACTAAATTTTAATTTTTCTTTTTATATTATTTGGTCAGGAATCGAGAAAAAAATCTGGGATGATCCAAAAGAGAACTGCCGGAAAAGAAATGCTGTAGAGGTTTGCTTAAAAATATTTTAAATTGCTGGAAAAATTTCCTTTGGTAACCTCTAAACCTTTCTTGTTTAAATTTATTATTAGATTGAAATTTTGTGGTGATTGTTTGATTTTAATTTCAGCAAAAGTGTGAATGCATGCTTGATACACATACACAAATTAATCCGCATATAGTAAGGGCAATCACCCCAACAAGATAAGAGCCGGATTTCATCATCGGACTCTTGCCTAACTTAGATGAACTCAATCTCACATAGTGTCACTTTAATTAAAATCAATTAGACATTGGCCCCTAGGAACATTCGAGCTCAATAGGATGAAGATCACCGAAAGTTGCACCAATTTCGCTCTGTGGCTTAGTTGATGTTTAGGCAAGCTTTGTCCCTATAAGGGAGACAGTTCATCTGTTCGAAGCAAGTGGGTTTTAAGTGGGACCTTTGCGAACGCATCGTGACCCCTCCACTTACCTGGGAGCTTACCTGGTCAACTCGGTTCATTAGACTGGATTGGAGGCTTAGGTGCCCTATTCAAACCAGTTAGGAGCTGTCTAGTGATTTTAGGACAAATACAAGGATTTATGTGTTTTTCTTTTATTGCATGCTTGATTGATCAAGTACTAGTGTATGCAAGGGAGTCGTTCTAGAGTACGTGACCTATTACCTTTTGACCCTGAAATAGAACGGACCCTTAGAAATATTCGAGCTGAGATCAGAACAATAGAATCATCCCCACCTCCTGAGATGGCTGAAGACCAACCCAAACTCTTGAGGGAGTACTTTACTCCCACCATTTACACTTTCCCATCTTGCATTCGATTACCTGAAGTAGCAGCTGTACAATACGAAATAAAGTCTAGTATGATCCAAATGCTCCCATCTTTTTATGGGCTCACCAACGAAGAACCATATAAACACCTAGATGAATTTCTTAAGATTTACACCACTGTTAAGATTCAGAACTTCACTGATGATGCTCTGAAACTTAGATTATTCCCTTTCTCCCTTAAAGATAGAGCCAAACAATGACTGAATTCTTTAGAAGCTAACTCGATTCGTTCTTGGGATCAAATGCAACAAGAATTCCTTAAAAAATACTTTTTCATAGGAAGAACGAACCAGTTTAGACGTGCCTTTACAAGCTTCTCCCAAACTAAGAGAGAAGAATTTCATAAAACTTGGGAGAGATTTTGGGACCTAATCCGTAAATGCCCTCATCATCAAATACCTAAGTGGCAGCTAGTGCAATGTTTCTATAACGGATTGACTGAACGAAACCGTCAGATGATCGATGCTGCATGCGGGGGGCTTTCATGCTTCAAAATGAGCATGAAGCATGGCAATTATTTGAAAATCTTAATGAAAACTCCCTCCACCATGCTTCCTGTTCTCGTCAAGTACCTCCGAGTTCTCAAAGAAAAGGGACCATTTATGAAATAAGTCATTCCATGGACCTGTCTAGCAAGGTAGATGCATTGTCCCATATGATTGATCAATTGATGATAGGAGGACATATCGTTAGCTCGTCCCAAGCATAAGTGTGTGCTATCTGTTCTAGCCCATCGCACCCTATTCATGAGTGCCCCTCAGCGCCCCAATTCCCCGAACTCATGCAAGAACACATCAATGCTGCTCAGACATAGCCTAGACCGGGTAATGACCCATTTTCCAATACATATAACCCGGGATGGCGGAATCATCCAAATTTTTCTTGGAGGCAGCAAGCTTTGAATAATGCCCAACCCTACTTCCAAAATTTTCAAAACCCGCAAAATTTTCATCTCTACCGTCCCTCAACTCAATTTCAACACCCTCCTCCTCCAACCCAAAGAAATACAGCCTTTGAGGAGAAAGTGATGACTGCCCTTCAAGGTTTGGAGGCAAACACACAACTATTGCATTCTCACACACAATCAATTGCTAAGCTAGAATCCCAAATGGGTCAACTAGCCAATGCATTAAACAAGCGAGAGGAAGGTAAGCTTCCAAGTCAACCAATGAGTAATGCTAGGGGACAATACGTGGCTCAAGAAACTCGACTAAATCATGAGCAAGCCAATGCTTTGACTATCCTAAGGAGTGGACGTATAGTAGATAATAAGGTTGGGGAGGGTAACAATAAGGAAGGTGAAGAAGAGGAGAGGAATGTATCACATGAAAACCCAAAATCTTCTTCAGCTAGTCCACCATCTGCCACAACCCACATTCCAAAGGCTCCATTCCCTGAAGTACTTAATGCACCCTCTCCCTTTGGCAAGAAGGGAACTTCATTAGAAGAGATGATGGAGGTCTTCAAACAAGTTAAAATCAACCTCTCACTCCTTGATGCCATCAAACAAGTTTCCTCCTATGCCAAATTTCTCAAAGACCTTTGCACCCAAAAGCAGAAATCTAGGACACATGTGCCTAAAAAGGTCCTCCTAACTGAGCAGGTAAGTTCCATTCTCCAACACAACACCCCTCTAAAATTCAAAGATCCTGACGCTCCCACTATTTTCTGTGTCATAGGAGATAACTCCATTGATCGAGCACTTTTAGATCTAGGGGCAAGTGTGAATCTTCTACCCTATTCAGTCTATGAAAAATTTGGGTTGGGTGAATTGAAACCTACCTCGGTATCTTTACAATTGGCTGATAGATCGGTGAAGATGCTAAGGGGGATGATTGAAGATGTTCTTGTCAAGGTAGACAAATTTTATTTTTCAGTAGATTTTATCGTCCTTGACATGGAACATGTGCCCAACTTAAAAAAACAAATTTCTATGATTCTTGGTCGTCCCTTTTTAGCGACAGCCAATGCATGTATCAACTGTAGAACTGGGGCAATGGATATATCATTTGGAAACATGAAAATTAAGTTAAATGTGTTTCATGCCGCTGACCAACATGTGAGGGAAGATGAGTGTTGCCTAATTAACGAAATGGATGATCTTGTAGAGGAAGCCCTTCCCTATATCTTAGCAGATGACCCCCTAGAGGCATGCTTGGCCCATTTTGACATTGACAACTTTGATATGGACAAGGCCATAGAAGAAGTCAATATCTTACTCGACAATCAATCTCCCATGAGTTCCCTTCCTTGGAAGATCCGACCTGAACCTCTTCCCCCCATTGCTAACGCACCACTTTGTCCTTCCATTGATTCTCCACCTAAACTTGAGTTGAAGCCACTTTCGACAACTCTTAAGTATGCCTTTCTAGGACCAGAAGATACCCTCCCTGTAATCATCGCAGCCAACTTATCTACTGAACAGGAGGGTAAACTTTTAAGGGTACTAGAAGAGAATAAACATGCCATAGGATGGTCTGTAGCCGATTTGAAAGAGGTTGACCCCTCTGTTTGCATGCATCGAATTCATCTCGAAGATGATGCAAAGCCCACCTGAGAAATACAAAGAAGATTGAATCCTAACATGAAGAAGGTAGTCAAGAAAGAAGTGGTGAAGTTATTAGATGCCGGAATCATTTATCCAATTTCTGATAGTAAGTGGGTGAGTCCGACACAAGTGGTACCCAAGAAATCAGGTACCACTGTGGTTGAAAATACGGAAGGGGAATTGATACAAATACGTACAACCACGGGTTGGCGCATGTGCATTGACTACAGAAAACTTAATTCAATGACTAGGAAGGACCATTTCCCTCTACCTTTCATAGATCAAATTTTGGAACGGTTGGCTGGTCAAGGTTTCTACTGCTTCTTAGATGGTTATTCTGGATATAATTAAGTACTTGTTTACCCAGACGATCAAGAGAAAACCATCTTTACTTGCCCATTTGGGACATTTGCATATAGGAGGATGCCTTTTGGACTATGCAATGCACCCGCAATTTTTCAACGATGCATGATGGCCATTTTTTCAGATATGGTGGAAAACTTTCTAGAAGTGTTCATTGATGATTTCTCAGTTTTTGGCCTATCTTTTGACGATTGTCTGGACAATTTGACCTTAGTTTTGAAAAAATGTAAGAAGACCAACCTAGTATTAAGTTGGGAAAAGAGCCATTTCATGGTTCAAGAAGGCATAGTTTTAGGACACGTCGTGTCCAAGAGGGGCATTGAAGTAGATAAAGCTAAAGTCGATCTTATTTCCAATCTCCCTCCACCTAAAACTGTGAAACAAATCCGATCATTCCTTGGCCATGCTGGTTTCTACCATCGCTTCATTCAGGATTTCAGTAAAATTTCCAAACCCTTGTGCAATATTCTTGCCAAGGACACTCCCTTTGTCTTTAATGAAGCATGCAAAGAGGCATTTGAAAATCTTCGCTCGAAATTGACCACTGCACCTATCATACGGCCTCCTAATTGGACCCTTCCATTTGAACTGATGTGTGACGCATCTGACTATGCCATTGGGGTAGTTTTAGGGCAACGGCTAGATAAGGTACCTCATGTCATCTACTACGCTAGTAAAGCACTCTCAGATGCACAATTGAACTACACCACCACTGAGAAAGAATTGCTAGTTGTTGTATTCGCGCTAGACAAGTTTCGATCTTACCTATTAGGATCCAAGGTTACCGTATTCACTGATCATGCTGCCCTTCGACACCTTCTTGCAAAGAAGGACACCAAACCCCGTCTGATTCGATGGATTCTTTTACTACAAGAATTTGACCTAGAAATTCGTGACAAGAAAGGAACTGCAAATGTCGTAGCAGACCACTTATCTAGGATTCTTCTTGAGCCCTCTAAGAATACCTCACCCTTACATGATGCTTTTTCAGATGAACAATTATTTGGGGTACAAGAAATGAAAACGCCATGGTTTGCAAACATAGTAAATTACCTTGTCATAGGACGAATTCCTGATGATTGGTCAACTCAAGACAAGAACCGATTCTTTTCACAAGTAAAGTTCTATTATTGGGATGATCTCGATCTATTCAAGTATTGTCCCAATCAAGTCTCCGTCGATGTGTCCCCGAATGCAAATTTCAAAGTATTCTTTCATTCTACCATTCACAAGCTTGTGGGGGACATTTTGGGGGTAGAAAAACTGCAGCAAAAGTTTTACAGAGTGGATTTTATTGGCCCACACTTTTCAAAGATGCCCATAACTTTTTCCAAACTTGTGAACGGTGCCAACGGATGGGTACCATCTCCCGTAGAGATATGATGCCTCTCAATCCTATTTTAATTGTAGAAATCTTTGATGTATGGGGTATTGACTTTATGGGCCCTTTCCCATCATCCTTTGGTTTCGAATATATTCTTGTAGGAGTTGATTATGTTTCAAAATGGGTAGAAGCTGTCGCCACTAAAACTAATGACTACAAGGTTGTGATTAAATTTTTACATGAAAACATCTTTTATCGTTTTGGCACACCCCGAGCCATCATCAGTGATGGGGGATCTCATTATTGCAACCGGTCTTTTGAGGCTTTGGCTCGCAAATATAACATCACCCACAAAGTTGCTACCCGATACCATCTCCAAACGAGTGGACAAGTCGAGGTGTCCAATAGGGAGTTAAAACACATCTTAGAAAAAAACGGTACGTCCCGATAGAAAAGATTGGTCTCAAAAGATAAATGATGCACTCTGGGCCTATCGTACTGCCTAAAACTCCTATTGGCATGTCTCCCTACCGATTAGTTTTTAGAAAAGCTTGTCACTTACCGGTAGAACTTGAACATAGAGCTTTTTGGGCTATCAAAAAGTTTAACTTAGACATGGCAGTAGCCGGTCCTCACCGAAAACTCCAACTAAGTGAACTTGAAGAATTGCGCAATGAGGCTTATAAAAATGCTAAAATTTATAAAGCAAGGACTAAGGCTTTTCATGATAAAAATATTAACCGTAAGTCCTTCGAACCTGGTCAAAAGGTTTGGCTGTTCAATTCCAAGTTGCGACTCTTCCCGGGTAAACTTCGCTCCAGGTGGGATGGACCATTCGTAGTGAAAAAGGTTTCTCCTTATGGTGCAGTAGAAATCCAACACTTCAATGGTGGACATATTTTAAAAGTCAATGGTCAAAGTCCGGTCTGAAGCAGTTTAGCAAGAATTAAATTTAAACGACATTGGGCTCGAGAGTATGTTCAAGCAAATCAACGATCATGATCCACCTCAAACCCAAAATCAATTCCCAACCAATTCCTTACCTGCCTTCATATAAAATTTATAAATTTAAAACAAAAAAAATAATGAATATAATAAAATAAATAAAAATAATTTTGGGGGATTCACTGTTCATATAAACAGTCCCGTGAAAACACTGTTCATATGAACAGTGTTACAAAAAAAAATATAAACAAAACATAAGCCACTGTTCATCTTCTTCCCCGCAGTGCATCACGGCCGAGATTCGCGTCCTCCCTTCCGTTCCAGCCACGAGTCCCGCGCGGTGCAGATCCTCCGCCTCTTCTTCCGTCCGTGACACGATCAGTAATCCAGCTCCTTCCATCGCGCCTAATTGCAGCACCCTCTTCCGGAAACTCCCACACCCGGACTACAAGCTTGATCCAAGCCATCCGTGATCAAGGCAACGCAGCCATCTTCCTTCCCGCCTCTGCAACCACGGATCCACGTTCTCCACTCTTTCGGATCTCCAGCTCCTTTCAACGTTCCCGTGATCCCAGTGATCCCGCTTCCGAGTTTTAGCACCAGTCCAAGTTCCCAGCGTCCGTCTGCAGCGGTCCTCCAGCACCATTTCTTCCGCCGGTGATGCATCCCGTGCTTCAAGCCTCCGCATCTGCAAGCACTGTGATCCAAGCACCCAGCAGCTCTTCCGTGATTTCCTCCTATCGATCAAGCTCCTATTTCTTCCGCCCGTTTCAAATGCAGCTGGTGATCCCACGGATTGATGCCCTCCTTCCGTTTCCAAATCCCAGCCCCCAAGCAATCGGATCCCCAACAATCACGCATCCTCCCCCTCTCGATGCTTCAACGATTGATCTATAAAAAGGGGGGGGGGAGAAACAGAGGGAGAGAGCTCGGTTGAGAAAACAGGGGAGACCCCCTATTTCGGTGAAAAGAAGAAGAAAACCGAGAGGGAAGAAGAGAAAAAGAAATAAAAAAAGAGAGAAAGGAGGGGGAAAGAGAATAGTTTTGGATATTTTGGAAAAAATGGGAGGTGATCAATTTCATTTGAAGATGGGAGGTCGTCCGGAAGCCATGCTCGGCTAAACGTCTAGTCTAGGGCTGGATGAAGCCCTAGCAATGTTACATGGCATTGTAGTTCTCATTTTCTTTATTATTTTGGAGCTTGTTTAAATTCTTATTATCAATGAAAAATCCTTTTATGATGTTTAAACTTTGAGCATGCTATTTATTATTCATATTTGCTAAAGTAGTCTAAGATGATCCATGCCTAGGAAGATGAGGTGTACTGTATCCTAGGTTAGCATAATTAGGTAGACACTTCTTGCTATACCGAAGATGGATTTTCTTAAAACTCTTTATGCTTTTATTTTAAAAGGCTTGTAGCCAATATTGCATGCCTCTCCAAAAGATAAAAAAATAAAGAATACAAACCCTGACGCAATGCTATGTGGTGGACTCCAAACCCTAGATCCATATATTCTGATAAATTCTAATTTGCACTCATAGTTTAATTTAGTTAAATCAAGTTAACAAATTCTTCTTCTTGAGTTATTTTTAAAAGAAAAATAACTTATTCTTCAATCCCTGTGGACCGACACCCGTAATCACTATCCTATAGGATACGTGCTATTGCGTGGTTTATTTTTAAAATTGAAATAACCGATCAAACGTTGAATGGGTCATGTGCCAGTTTCTGCAATGGAATTAGATTTTGGAAGAAGGTCTGGGACTTTCTTTGCCCTCCTGAGATGAGAGCTAGGAGATGCCAAGTTCCGTCCAAGTAGTCATATTGATAAAAAAATAGTGTGATATGAAATTTGGCTTGTAGACGGATGGACTGAGTTCGTCACGGGTCATCTGTTCTGACTGGAGGTCAAGTGCAAGTCTTTCAAGTCATGGGTCACCGAGCACCTTATAGTTATGATATGGCCAAATTGATTTGCCCAAAATTCTTTCCCAAAAGCACAAAGAAATTGGACCTGATTCGGACCCGAACCTGACTCGGACCTGACCCGATCTTCAACCGGGTCGGATCTGGGAAGGGATCCTTTTGAAGTCAAATTTGTACTCAATGTGCATTTTATCTCTAATTTATGATAATTGTGTCAACCCCAAATATAATATTAATCCAGTGAATTTATCATTATCGGGCAGCAATAACACTAATTATCTGTGTTCTAAACACAATTCTTATGCGTCAGTCGATCTCCGAATATCCATTGAATAAGCTCTGGAGATTACTCTGTGAGGAGCCCCAATAGAGGTATGATAACCTTGGAAGATTGTGTTGCCCAGAGATGGTCACCCAAGAGGGGGGTGAATTGGGTGTTTTAAACTTTTTGTCTAATTAAAAAAAAAAAAACAAAACACACAAGTGTATATGCTAAAGTGAAGATAATGCTATAAGCACAGTCAATCGCAAACACGAAGATTTATAGTAGTTCGGAGCTTCCACTGCTCCTACATCCACTCCCCAAATACCTTTGGGAATTTCACTATAATCCGCGATTACAGTCCGGTAGTTTTGCGAGTGCACTACCCAACTCGTTGTTTTACACCGGGCTAACAACGAACCCTACAATCCCCCAATTTCACCTAGGCTTGGGATGCCTTTCCCTTGTTCCAAGTCCCTTGACTGGAACAAGCACAATAATGAAATGTTTTACAAAGATTCAAAAGCTCTTAATGAAGCAAATATAACAATGACAAATATCAAAACCCGGAAGAACCCTTTTGCCGTTGGAACCGTGGATAATGGTGGCTCTTCCGATGTGGATCGCGTTGGCTTGAATGTGAGCTTTGAATGCCGAGTGGGAGTGAGTAGTTGAGCACGAAATCAGATGGGAAAGCTTGAAAGCACTTGATTTCTTCTCTTGAAAGCACTAACTCCCTTGAACCTCTTTCTCTTTCTTCTCTCTTGAATGATCTTGTGTTTGGTTGGTGAGAAGTTGTTGGAAGGCACTTAAAAGCTCCCTTTTATAGCCCAAAAAGCAATAGATCCGTTGGACACAAAAATATGACCGTTTGAAATTCAAATTTACCTGCAAAAGTGTGTCAGTCGTGTTCCAAGCGCTCCAGAGACGTCTCCGCTTCAACGCGAGACGTCTCGGCTGTATAAAATTTCTTTTGGTGTTGTTTGGAGTCGACTCGGCGCTTTACGGGGATGTCTCTGAAGAAGAACTGCTTGAATGCTTGTTTTTCTGTTATTCTGAGAGAGTCGGCTCGACACTTTTACGGGGACGTCTTGGGATGTTTGTGCTTTATGCATGGGGACGACTCCGCGACGTCGGGGACGACTCCGCCGTTTTATCAATGAAAAACACGTCCTCTGGAATCCCCTGAGAGAGTCGACTCCGCGCTCTCTGGGGACGACTCGGGAAGTTCGCTTTTTACTCGTGGGGACGACTCCGCGTCCTTCGGAGACGACTCGCGCGCATCCCTTGAAATCGGCCTTTCTGCCGTCTCTGAGAGAGTCGACTCCGCAGAGTCAGGAGTCGACTCCGACCCTGCGAGACGCCTCGCCAGGTGCCTGGGACGTCTCCAGACGTGCCAATTCTTCCTGTTCGTGCCAGAGACGTCTCTGGGACAACCCGGAGACGTCTCGGCTGTCCCTGATCTGTTTTCTTCATCTTAAAAATTCTTCAAAAAATCCTTGAAAAATATGGGAACATGCCTAGACATTTCTTACCAATATTTTTAGATAAACACCTAAAATCCTCAAATAAACTGTTAATACACAGAGAATTATACTCTAGTGTTTTGTATTCATCAAAATCCATTAAGGGGTCAACAATCTCCCCCTTTTTGATGATGACAAAACACTGAGTATATGCAAAATTTAAAATTTAAACATATACACAGTATTTGTTCAGATGTACAAGTATTATGATTTGGTTAGAGCTAGATACAGTGTGCATAATTCAATATAGTCAACTTTCAGTTCTATCCTTATGCATAAGTATTGATCTTAGTAGCTCTTGAGCAATTTTGGCATATCAACTGAATTTGAATCAAGTTAAATTGTAAATTACTAAAATATTGATGCTAAAGACAATTGAAAGCTAAATACTTTTTGACTCCCCCTTTCTTTTCCAGAAGGGCAATTGTCTTAAAGCCAATATTCTTCAATTTTATCTTTTCTAATTCAACTTTTAAGTATGAGTGTAAATTTTGTATTTTGCATTCCATATATTTGTTCTAGGTTCTACTCCATATACTCTATATATTGGTTCTACTCCATATACTCCATATATTGATTCTACTCCCCCTTTTTGTCATCAACAATGAAGGGGACAAATTTTCCTTAGGTACCTAAAACACAATTTCTAGTAGAATTCAGCATATTACCATGAATCACTCAAGAATATTCAAGTTATGCTCCCTCTGTCCAAGTTATTTTTATTAATGAATTCAGCATTCATTTCACTCCCCCTTTGTTTTGGAATTCATTTCAGACCTTTTAAAAGTAGTTATCACAAGTTGTGCTCCCCCTGTTTCATATGCATTAATAAGTTGTGTCAAATTTGAACACTTAAGGTATGTTATGAGATTTTTATGGCACATCACAGAATTACATACACAAAGTTTGATTCCACAGAATTAGAAACATATACAAAGTTTCAAAAGGAATTGTATGACATTCATATATCATTGCAATCATTTGAAGTCATTACAAGGTTAAAAAGGAAATCATTACAAGTATTGATTCCTAATACAAAAGAAGTTTCAAATAAGCCTAGGGTTTTACAAAAAGATGAACCCTAGATGTTTACAAAATGTCCTTCACCGGCGACGTTGCTCAATAGCCCTAGCCGCTGCCTCTATAAATCTATTTATTGAATCCAGTAGAGTTCTAAACTGATCTCCCTGAGATTGATGGAAGGCTGCCACTAGTGCTTCAAACTCAAGACTTGCCCTTTCAATTTTTCCTCTAAGTTGGGCAACCACGGTGCCCATATTGCCTCTAGGACTCGTCAACTCTTGAAGACCATCTGATATGATCTTCAATTCACCCTGTAGCTCAATTGATCTTAAAGTTTGGCTGGTACCCACATGAACCAATTCTGATGCTGTAGCTTCTATCTGAGCTTTGATTTCCTTCAATTCTTGTAGGAGAGCTTCATGTGAGGTACGGATGGGGGCCAACTCAGCAGAGACTATCGATCTCATCTCTTTCCTCATCTGCTGGCATATCACAGATGCTAGAGTGTGCATCTGTTCATCTGATAGGGAGAAAGATCCACTGACTAGAGGAGGAGGAGGCACAGAGGTGGATGGTCCAGCCGAGCTGGAAGGTACATCAGGAAAAGCCATGGGACTATGTGGAGGTGAGAGGTGGTCAGGCTCCTAATGTGGGATCTCAGGCTCTATGGTTTGGGATTTTCTTTTAGGGGCCTTAACCCAAGACCCGTTTTTCTTGTGAAACTCCATCCTATGTAATGTGCTCTCATTGTAGTAGTCAGTGTTTCTTAAAGGTTTTGCCGGCTCATTTTCTGGAATTGGAACTTTAAAATGTTTGAACAGTAGGGTAAAAATCATCCCATATGGTATGCTAAATCTGGAATACCTATGACATATGGAGATGTAGTTCAACATGAGCCTAGGTAGGTTTAGGGAAATCCCTAGCAAGATATGGTGCATGATAGCTAAATCTCGCTCCGAAACGAAGTCGAAGCGACCGATTTTTGGGAACAAGATCCGGTTAACTATGCTCAAAAGCAATCTCATCTCGGCATTGAGGTCTTGGGAGTTAACTACGTCAAGAGGGCCGCAGTCCTCTCTTCCTAAAAGTAGGTTTAGGGCAATCTCCCTTTGGGGATGTGAGGTCGGAGCCTCACCGTATTTAGGGATTTGTAATAAGCTAGATAGAATATCCTCATTGATTTCTATCAATGTCCCTCGGACATATCCAGTGTACCACGAGTCCCCTAAGGCCATATTGCTAAACATTTCTCTAACTAGGCTGGGATAGGTTGAAATATTTAGGGAACAAAGATGTTCCCAACCTTGGGCATGGAGTCTCTCTCCAATAGAGAACCCCTCACTCGCTAGAAACTGGAAATCTATGAACCTACCCGTGGTTACTGTGCGATTTGCACAGGAAAGGGTCACGGTTGGCGGAGCAACCGGAGGAGACAGCGCGGAGGGCTCTTCCCTCCGTTCTTCGTCGTCGTTCGCTACTCTAGGACGCCTCCCACCCGTTCGCCTAGCTTTCTTAGGTGCCATGGATTGAAAATCTAGGGAAATGGGAGAGATTTTGGTTCGGTTTGTGGTGGAGAGAAAATGGAGGCTAGGGTTTGTGTTTTCGTTGGGGACGAAGGAGGATATCTAGAGTCGGCTCGAGCTGTTTCGACCTAATTTAAAAAACTTTCATTCGGTCCCCGAGACGTCTCCGCGACTAATGCGAGACGTCTCGCCGGGGGGACGTCTCTGTGATTTGCCAGAGACGTCTCCGGCACTGAAAAATTTCAGAATGATTTCTATCTTTTCCTAATTTATTTTATTCAGCCACAATAATCAGTGTGATTTCTTTTGGTGAATATAGAGTGAGTTTGCTGGTGATCCTTCCCTTCAATAATACATCCTATAAAAGTTTGATAATGATTTTTTGAATTATCAATATTGAAATGAGGAATGTTTGACCAAATTTCGAATGCCTATGAAATAGGCTCTGAAAATATCTCCTTGAAGAGTCCAAGGGAGGGTAACCATCCTCCGGAAAGTCAAACAATTCGTTATCCAACTTTGATAGATTCATGTTTTCACTTATTAGATACTAGGTTTGCTATTTGTCACCTTGAAGTGGATTATTAGTTTGAGTAGCAAAGCATTGCATTACAAGTTCAATTTATTTACTAGGATCATACAAGCACAAAGCATTCCTTAAAAAGTTGAACCTATCTTTACTAAGGGGCTTTGTAAAGATATCGGCCAATTGATTTTCAGTACATACATACTCAATCATCACATCATTTTTCAGCACATGATCCCTTATAAAGTGATGCCTAATCTCGATGTGTTTTGATTTAGAGTGTTGGACAGGATTTTTTGTTAAATTAATTGCACTTGTATTATCACATCTAATTGGTATGTTGTCCATTTTGATACCGAAGTCTTCAAGTTGTTGCTTAATCCAAAGAACTTGGGCACAACAGCTTCCAGCTGCAATGTACTCAGCCTCAGCTGTGGATAAGGCAACTGAATTCTGTTTCTTGCTAAACCAAGAAACCAAATTAGCACCCAAGAATTGACATGTGTTACTTGTGCTTTTTTTGTCGAGTTTGCACCCGGCAAAATCAGCATCGGAATAAGCAATTAAATTTATATCAGATTGTTTAGAATACTATAAGCCTACATTAGATGTCCCTACTAGATATCTGAATATTCTTTTAACAGCTTGCAAGTGTGATTCCTTAGGACATACTTGGTATCTAGCACACATGCAAACACTGAATAATATGTCTGGTCTACTAGCAGTAAGGTAAAGTAAAGAACCTATCATACCTCTGTACAATTTGCAGTCTATACTTTTACCTTTTTCATCTTTGTCAAGCTTGCAACTTGAGCCCATGGGTGTGCTGATTTTCTTTGCATCCTTCATCTTGAACTTTTCCAACATTTCCTTGATGTATTTGGACTGACTGATGAAGATGCCTTCCTCTGATTGTTTTATTTGTAGCCCAAGGAAGAAGTTGAGCTCACCCATCATGCTCATTTCAAATTCTCCCTGCATAAGCTTGGCAAACTCTTGACAAAGACTATCATTAGTAGCACCAAAAATTATATCATCCACACAAATTTGCACAAGCAATAAGTCATTCCCTTTTCTTTTAATGAAGAGGGTTTTGTCTACATTTCCTCTCTTAAACTTATTTTCAATTAGAAAATTACTTAATCTTTCATACCATGCCCTAGGGGCTTGCTTAAGTCCATACAATGCTTTATGCAATTTATAAACATAATCTGGATGTAAGTGGTTCTCAAAACCTGGAGGTTGTCCTACATAAACTTCCTCCATTATATAACCATTTAAAAAGGCACTTTTTACATCCATTTGATAGAGTTTGAAATCCATGAAGCATGCATATGCCAAAAGTAGTCTAATAGCCTCTAACCTAGCAACAGGAGCAAAAGTTTCATCAAAATCTATTCTTTCCTCCTGATTATAGCCTTTGGCAACTAGTCTAGCTTTGTTTCTTATTACTATTCCATCTTCATCTAGTTTATTTCTATATACCCACTTGGTGCCTGTAATTGAAACATTAGGGGGTCTTTTCATTAGAGTCCAAACTTGATTTCTTTCAAATTGATTTAATTCCTCTTGCATAGCATTTATCCAATTTTCATCTTTTTCGGCTTCCTCTAGTGATTTAGGCTCTATTTGTGAAACGAATGCAAGATAATTACTAGTATTTCTTAGAGAGGATCTTGTCCTTACCCCTTGTGAAGGATCACCAAGGATTATATCCCTTGGATGACCATGTGCATACCTCCATTCCCTCGGAAGATCTTGATTTCTTGCTTGGGGTTGATCTTCTACATCTTGCTGAATTGTATCTTTCTTGACTTCATCCTCAAGTTGTTTGTCTTGTATGGAGAACTCCTTCATTCTGTCTTCAAGTATACCTGCATCACTATCTTCTTCTTTTCTAGAAGAATCTCTATTAGCTTCATCAAAAACAACATGAATGGATTCTTCAACAATGAGAGTTCTTTTGTTGAAGACCCTGTATGCTCTACTGGATGAGGAATAACCTAAGAAGATCCCCTCATCTGATTTAGCACTAAATTTACTTAGATTGTCCTTTCCATTGTTTAAAATAAAGCAACGACAACCGAAAACATGAAAATAACATATATTTGGCTTCTTATTTTTCAGCAACTCATAAGGTGTTTTCTTTAAAATAGATCTGACTAATGCACGGTTTAAAATATGACATGCAGTATTTATTGCTTCAGCCCAAAAATATTTTGGTAGATCCCATTCGCACAACATGGTACGAGCCATATCTGCTAGTGCGTGATTCTTCCTTTCTACCACCCCATTTTGTTGGGGTGTCCTAGGAGCCAAGAAATTGTGATTGATACCGTTTTCTTCACAAAAATTTTCAAAATGCTAATTTTCAAACTCGGTACCATGATCACTCCTAATTGCTTTTAGTTTAAGATTAAGTTCATTCGAAATTCTATTATGAAACTTGATAAAAGTGAGAAAGGACTCATCTTTATGTGCAAGAAATGAAACCCATGTAAAACGTGAAAAATCATCAACAATTACAAGACCAAATTTCTTACCCCCTAGACTAGCAGTTCTAGTGGGTCCAAACAAATCCATGTGAATTAGTTCTAGGGGTTTTGATGTTGAGACTATGTTCTTAGACTTGAAAGAACTTCTTGTTTGTTTCCCTAATTGACATGCAGCACAAATTTTGTTCTTTTCAAAGTCTATTTTTGGTAGTCCTTTGACTAGATCTTTTGTAATCAATTTAGAGATTAAATCCATGCTAGCATGCCCTAACCTACGATGCCATAACCAACTAGTCTCATTGACTTTGGCATCCATGGCTACAAGACATTGGCCATCCTTCATGGTGAGATCATCAAGATCTACCATGTAAACATTTCCATGCCTATGTCCTGTAAGTATGATCTCATTGTCAACTGGACTACTAATTATGCATAGTGAAGATTCAAACGACACTTTAAAGCCCTTGTCACAAAATTGACTTATACTTAATAAATTATGTTTTAGTCCATTAACTAACAATACATTGTCAATAAATGAGGAGGGTGATATGGAGATTTTACCAACACCAATGATTTGACCTTTAGCATTGTCTCCAAATGTGACTACTCCTCCTTCTTTTGACTTCAAGGTGACGAAAAGGCTCTTGTCACCGGTCATATGCCTTGAGCAACCACTATCAAGATACCACATTCTCTTTTTACTCCCGGCTGCAAGGCATACCTGCAAAATAATCATGTGAAGCTCTTAGGTACCCAAGTTTTCTTGGGTCCTTCTTGGTTAGTGTAGCTGGTTTCCTTAGGCACCCAAACTTTAGTTGTGTTTTTACCTTTTACAAATGTATTCTTGTTAGTTTGAATCTTTCTTTGAATGCAAGAATAGGCTTTATATCCACTCTTCCCACAATGAAAGCATGTAGGTTTTTCAGTCTTGATATCTTTTGCTTTCACAAAAAAATTCTTTAGATATTTTTGTTGTTTGCTAGTTTTATATCCTAATCCGGCTTTATTAAAAACAGTTCTTTGATTGGATAGAATAAGATTTAATTTTTCAGAGCTATGTGTAAATTTCTCCACAATTGGTTTGTACTTATGTACCTCATTTTTAAGAACCAAATTTTCTTTAGCCAATTCTTCCTTATCATTTTTAAGGGATTCAACATTTTGCGCAAGTGAGGTATTACTATTGAGTAGGGATTTAACTTTTAGATTTAATTCCTTAATTAGTGTTTTTGCTGTTTCATTTTCAATGCTAAGTTTTGAATTTTTATTTTCTAGGTCAATGGTGTTAACATTTTCAAAGCTCTCCTTCTCAATCAATAGATTTTTAATGTCATCCTTTAGTTTTTGATTGGAGGCCTTTAATTCTTTATTCTTTGCTCCTAACATACTACAATCACTCATGAGCTCTTAAAAAGCTTCATATAATTCTTCTAAAGTAAAATTTGTAGTCGAGCTTTGACATACCTCATCGTTGTCGAATGCCATGAAACACAAGTTGGCGGTCTCTTCCTTCTCTTCCTCGGAGGAGGATGTGTCGCTATAATCCCAGGTTGCTTTCAACGCCTTCTTCTTCTTCTTTTCATAATGCTTCTTCTGTTGAGGGCATTCGGAACGGATGTGTCCCGGTCTCTTGCAATCATAACATATGATTGGGTCTCTTTCTTTTTCTTTTTCCTTTTCCCAATCATTTCTCCCTCCAAACTTCTTTCTTGGAGAGGGTTTCTTTCTTCTCATGAATTTCTTGAACTTCCTTACTATTAAGCCCAAGTCCTCATCTTCGCTTTCTTCTTCACTCTCACTGCTTTCTTCTTCACAAACACTTGAAGTAGCCTTGAGTGCGATTGTCTTCTTCTTTGGCACATCTTCTTCATGTTGCTTCATTGTGAGCTCATGCGTCATCAATGAGCCCAATAGTTGTTCAAATCCCAATGTGTTGAGGTCTTTAGCTTCTACGATCGCCGTGACCTTCGCTTCCCAAGCTTTTGGCAAGGACCTGAGAATTTTACTCAGAAGTTTTGGGTTAGTTTAAGATTTATCCAAATTCTTTAGACCATTTATTATATCAGTGAAGCGTGTGAACATGCATGAGATGGTTTCGTTGGGTTCCATCTTAAATAACTCATACTTGTGAACCAGAATGTTCACTTTAGATTCTTTGACTTGATTGGTACCCTCATGGATAACTTCAAGCCTGTCCCATATTTCCTTGGCGGAACTACATGTGGAGACTCTATTAAACTCATTCACATCTAGAGCACAAAATAATGAGTTCATGGCTCTAGCATTGAGTTGAACCATCCTACTATCATTCTCATCCCAATCATCCTCAGGTTTGGGAACTTGAATGCCATTAACCATGTGAGATGGTTCGTGTGGTCCCTTGATTATAACCCTCCACAAGGCATAATCTTGTGCTTGAATAAAAATCCTCATTCTAGTCTTCCAATAGGAAAAATTTGTCCCATTGAAGAGTGGAGGTCTATTGGTTGCCTGCCCCTCAGCAGGAACATTGTTGAAGGGTGTTGCCATCTAGATCTTTGGCTAAGACGGTTAGGTCTTCAAGAAATACACAGAGCACCGGCTCCGATACCACTTGTTGCCCAGAGATGGTCACCCAAGAGGGGGGTGAATTGGGTGTTTTAAACTTTTTGTCTAATTAAAAAAAAAACAAAACACACAAGTGTATATGCTAAAGTGAAGATAAAGCTATAAGCACAGTCAATCGCAAACACGAAGATTTATAGTGGTTCAGAGCTTCCACTGCTCCTACATCCACTCCCCAAATACCTTTGGGAATTTCACTATAATCCGCGATTACAGTCCGGTAGTTTTGCGAGTGCACTACCTAACTCGTTGTTTTACACCGGGCTAACAACGAACCCTACAATCCCCCAATTTCACCTAGGCTTGGGATGCCTTTTCCCTTGTTCCAAGTTCCTTGACTGGAACAAGCACAATAATGAAATGTTTTACAAAGATTCAAAAGCTCTTAATGAAGCAAATATAACAATGAGAAATATCAAAATCCAGAAGAACCCTTTTGCCGTTGGAAGCGTGGGTAATGGTGGCTCTTCCGATGTGGATCGCGTTGTGTTGCCCAGAGATGGTCACCCAAGAGGGGGGGTGAATTGGGTGTTTTAAAACTTTTGTCTAATTAAAAAATAAAACACACAAATGTATGAGCTAAAGCTAAAATAAAGCTATGAAGACAAACAATCGCAAACACAAGCTTTTATAGTGGTTCGGAGCCTCCACTGCTCCTACATCCACTCTCCAAAGCACCTTTGGAAATTTCCACTATAATCCACGATTACAGTACGGTAGTTTTGCGAGTTCACTACCCAACTCGTTGTTTTACACCGGGCTAACAACAAACCCTATAACCCCCAATTTCACTTAGGCTTGGGACGCCTTTCCCTTGTTCCAAGTCCCTTGACTGGAACAAGCACCACAATGAAAGGTTTTACAAAGGATTGAAAAGCTCTAAATAAGCAAATATGACAATGATAAACAATAGAACCCGGAAGAATCCTTTTGCCGTTGGAAGCATAGGAAATGATGATTCTTCCGATGTGGATCGCGTAGGCTTGAGTATGAGCTTTGAATCCCGAGCGGAAGAGAGTGGTTGAGCTTGAAATCACTTGGGAAGCTTGAAAGCACTTGATTTCTTCACTTGAATGCACTCACTCCCTTGAACTTCTCTCTCTTGCTTCTCTCTTAAATGATCTAGCTTTGGGTTGGTGAAGAGTTGTTGAGAAGCACTTAAGAGGTCCCTTTTATAGCCCAAAAAGCAAATATAGCCGTTAGAGATAAAGTAAAAGAGATTTGAAATTCAAACCAAACCTGCAAAAGTTGTCAGTCGCGTCCCAGGCGCTCCGGAGACGTCTCCGCTTCAACGCGAGACGTCTCGGCTGTATAAATTTACTTTCTACTTTATTTGGGGTCGACTCGGCACTTTACGGGGACGACTCTGGAATTGTATCGTTTGAATCCTTGTTTTTCTGTTTTTCTGAGAGGGTCGTCTCTGTACTTTACGGGGACGTCTCGGCTTGTTTGCACTTTTTGCATGGGGATGACTCCGCTGTTATAACTCCGAAAAATATGTCTTCTGGAATTCTCTGAGAGAGTCGACTCCGCTCTTTCAGGGGACGTCTCCGCTGCCTTATCACCGAAAATGACATCCTCTGGAAAACCCTGAGAGAGCCGACTCCACTACCTCGGGGACGACTCGGAAAGTCTGCTTTTTACGTGCGGGGACGACTCCGCGTACGGTGGGACGTCTCGCGCATATCTCTTGAAAACTGCCTTTCTGCCGCCACTGAGAGAGTCGACTCCGCTACTGAGAGAGTCGACTCCGCTATCGCGGGGATGACTCGGCAGGTGCCGGGGACGTCTCCAGACGTGCCAGTTCTTCCTGTTTGTGCCAGAGACGTCTCTGAGACAACCCGGAGACGTCTCGGCTGTCCCTGAACTTTTTCTTTCATCTCAAAAATTCTTCAATAAGTCCTTAAAAAATCATGGGAACTTGCCTAGACATTTCTTAACAATATTCTTAGTAAAATACATGAAATCCTCAATTAAATTGTTAAGATAAATGGAATTATACTCTAGTGTTTTGTATTCATCAAAAATCCATTAGGGGGTCAACAATCTCCCCCTTTTTGATGATGACAAAACACTGAGTATATGCAAAATTCGAATTTTAAACATATACACAGTATTTGATCAGATGTACAAGCATAATGTTTTGATTAGAGCTAGATACAGTGTGCATAATTCAAAATAGTCAATTTTCAGTTCTATCATTATGCATAAGATTGATCTTTATAGCTCTTAAGCAATTTTAGCATATCAACTGAATTTGAATTAAGTTAAAATTTGAAAGCTAAGTTCTTTTTGACTCCCCCTTTCTTTTCCAGAAGGGCAATTATCTAAAAGCCAATGTTTTTCAATTTTATCTTTTCTAATTCAACTTTGGAGTATGAATTTCGTATTTTGCATTCCAGTGTATCCAATATCCATATTGGTTCTACTCTTGGTTCTACTCCCCTTTCTATATATCTACTCCCCCTTTTTGTCATCAACAATGAAGGGGACAAATTATCCTTCTATGAACTACTCAAGGAGATTCAAGTTGTGCTTCCCCTGTCCAAGTTATTTCTATTAAAGAATTTTAGTCATTCATATCACTCCCCCTTTGTTTTGGAATTCATTTCAGACTCCTCTTTTTGTTTAACATAGTTATCACAAGATGTGCTCCCCCTGTGTCATATGCATGGATAAGTTGTGTTGAATTTGAATACTTAAGGTATGTTATGAGATTTTTATGGCACATCACAAGAACCACATACACAGTCACAGAATCACATACACAGTAGCACATACACAAGGTTTCAAAAGAAATTGTATTCATGTATCATTGTAAACCTTTGAAGTCAGTACGTAGTTAAAAGAAGAAATCATTACAAGTATTGATTTCTACTACAAAAAGTGTTTCAAAATAGCCTAGGGTATACAAAAGGAAGATCCCTAAATGTCTACAAAAAGTCCCTTATCGGCGACGTTGCTCATAAGCCCTACAAGCTGCATCTATAAATGCATTGATTGAATCCATTAGGGTCTTGAACTGATCTCCCTGTGACTTATGGAAGGCTGCCACGAGTGCTTCAAATTCTATGGTTGCCATTTCAATTCTTCCTCTAAGTTGGGCAACCAAGGTGCCCACATTTCCTCCTGGGCTTGTCAACTCTTTAAGACTCTTTGAAATGGTCTTCAAGCTGTCCTTTAGCTCAATTGATCTGATTGTTTGGGTGGCACCCACACCAACTATTTCTTGCATTGTAGCTTCAATTTGAGCTCTAATTTCCTTCAGCTCTTGTAGAAGCCCTTCATGTGAAGCTCTGATGGGGGCCAACTCAGTAGAGATCATGGATCTCATTTCCTCCCTCATCTGCTGGCAAATGACAGATGCTAAGGTACGCATCTGGTCTTCTGATAGGAAGGAGGGCCCACTGACTGGAGGAGGTGGTGGCATGGATGTGGAAGGTCCAGCTGAGCTGGAAGGTTGTAATAACCCCAAAATTTTTTTTATATAAAAAGGGATAGAATAGTCCTTTAAAATTGATATAAGGGGTAAAATGGGAAGGAATCAAAAGTTAATGGCATAACTGTAGATCCGTTGAAGTGGCAGGGGCAAATTGGAAATTTAATAATATTAAAAAAGGGTGAATAGTGTTTTGATGTGATTTAATTGGAGGGTTTGAGCTACGGAATGAAGCAGAGAAAGAAAGAGGGAGGGGGTTCACAGACGGCAACAGAGAGGAAGAAAAAGAAGGAGAGGAAATGAAAGGAAGAAAGGAAGAGGAAGAAGAAGAAGAAAAAGAAAAGGAAGGAGATCCCGGTTGCGCTGCCAGCTGAAGGGAAAAACATAGATCTCCTTCCCCTCTACGCAAGAACCTCGATTTCCAAAAAGAAAAAGGTAAATATCCATCCCTATCTAGTCTTTTGATGACATTAGGCTATACAAAGGGTGGATATAGTCTAGAGGGGTCGGATAAGGGTTGTAGAGGTGGTTAAAAGAGGAAGAATCGGATTTTAACAAATTTTTCCGGCACTACGGAAAAACTGTGTCGAAGTCCCAACTTCGGTAAATTATTTAGGGGGTCAAACGGCCTCCGATGATGATGCATGTTACCTCTTTGGAATCCCCTATGAGTGTAGAATGTTAGGTAAAAATTTCATCAAATTTGGAGTTTGGAAAGTGGATCAAAACCAGGATAAAGTAACTCACTGTCAGTCCGGGTTACTGTTCATCCGAGTGGAAAATAAGGGATTTCATGCTATAATAGAGTATTAAGCCTAGATCAAGCTAAAAGGGACCTTGTACTCATGCAAAGGAGTCCCTAATACACATAAATGGTGAGTTAATTAATGAAAAAGAAAAAGAGAAAGAAAAGAAAAGATTTAGGGAACGGGGGAGTTGAATCAATTAAAGTTCCCTATATTATAATTGGCACGTAGATTATGACCTTGATACAAGACTAAATGTATGGTAAATGCATGTCACAGTTGGGCAAGAAGCTAGGGAACGAGAGGAAGAAGTTCCCCACTGCCTGCTGTAGAATTCTAGAGGCGTATCGAGGCCGTGCCGGATTGACAGGTGAGTGGGAGTCATGTACTTTGCACCATGAGCACATTCCTTAATTCATTTTCATGAATGTCGCCTGGTGTGAATTGATTCCACCTGAGCCTATTGATTAATTGTTGTTGTATATTCCTCTATATTTTGATTCTCCATGCTTGATTATTCTGTACATGCATTTGAGGGAACATTAAGAGGAATTACGAGGGGTTGATGAGTAATCAAATTGATTCCGAATTGTGAAATGATTTCTTTTGTAAATTGATTTCATTTCCTCTATTTTAAAGACTTGTGAGTCGTAGCTTGATTATACTTTTTTATGAGTAATTAAATTGGTTCCAAATTGTGAAATAACTTCTTTTGTAAATTGATTTCATTTTCTCCATTTCAAAGATTTGTAGAGCCTTTTTAGTGGTATATTGAGTTGTATTGCACTTCCTTGACCCTCACTCCTAACCCTGATGTTAGTTTATGATTGGGTCATGATCGAGTGAGTGGTAATCTTGATTATACTCCTTTTTAGTAGAGTATTGGGAGGGTGCATTATGGCATTTATGCATGGCTTGGCAGTATCTGCAGGACACCTATAGTCGAAGGGGTTGAACATCGGCCTTTGTGCACATAGTAGCCTTCTGGGTGGGCGGAGCCCAGTCCCTTCCTAGGGGGGGACACGGCCCTAGGCGTAGGATCGGCCGGTCCTACGACTTATATTCTGCTTGCCGCCGGGCATAGTAAGACCCCGCGAGGTGCAGTATGGCTTTCCGCGGATGTAGAATTCCCGCGAGGTGCCGTTTAGTATGTAGATGTGAGATGGATTTCTGTTCTGGATACTGGCCAGCATTTATATGATCAGTGTGGTGTCTTATCCTGCATATGCATGTGACAGTAGGGAGTTGTTGCTGGTTCGCCTGGGGCGTAAAACCCACCTCCCGACAGCTGTCTAGTGATGATTTCAGCATATTGACACCTGATTTGTATGTTCCAGCATTATGATCTGTTGAGCATATTCATGAGTAGCATATATGTTTGCTTGATTATTCCATATATGCTTCAGATGAGTTGATATTGATTGTGGTAATATTGATGATTTATTCCATATTCTCTATGTTGAGTTCATGTTCATGTTGTTATTGATCTTGAGATTTCATCTCGAGCCATGATTATATTCTGTCTCATGTGCATAGTACTCTCTACTCCACTCACTGAGTATTTATATACTCACTCCCCAGTTTGATGTTTTTGATTGCAGGAAAGGTATTGTATAGAGAGGAGCAGGATTAGTGGTTGCCTGCTAGCTGTGCCGCTCCATAGTATAGTATAGTATAGTATAGTATAATGTAAATAGAGGTTTATACCTTTTGGTGTATTATAAACCTTCTATTGTATATAGTGCATAGTTACAGTCATAGATCCTGTTGTGGATATGGGTTTGACCATGGATGGAATGGGAACCAGATTTTTATACAGATGAGTTATATGCCTGAGATAATGTATTGATATATATTGTCCAGGTTCATTATGTGACGGATTATGTGATTGCTGCTCTGACAGGTAGTGTGTTGTATGTATTGAGATAATCCTGACAGGTCACTATAGGAAAAGTGATCATTTTGTGCATGCATCATGCCAAATTTTTTCAAGATTTATTGATGATTGATAGGTAGTAGGGTTCTACGCGGTGGCTGGTGGCCTTATGCCTACCCGCACCCTAGGACCGTCGCGGCGGCCCGCCGGGAACGGGGCGGGGGTCGTGACAAGAGGTGGTATCAGAGCAAAGGTTAAGAAGAGTCCTGTCAGAGCAATAGGGTGAGTCAGGATTAAGTATAGGATTATACTATGGAGCATATGATTTTTCTATATATTAATTTATGAGTCATTTACAATTCAGTAAAATATATTATGACTCAGTGTGTAACGACCGTCCTTTCTTTTTAACTCTTTTAGAGACATATAAAGAATACCTCCAAGGAGAGGACCTGCTCGTCCTGGAAAGAGGATGGAGCCAGATATAGTATTGGATGCGGGTTCCGCATACATCGAGCCCCAAAGAGAAAAATCTCGTCCTGCTGATAGACGGAGGGTTGATGATCAAGGAGAGGTAGGAAGTAGAGATGCATTGATGGAACGGTTACTGACGGAAAATCAGGCTCTGAGGGAGCAGATTGCTCGGGGGAAATCTCCTGCCCCGTCAGTAGTATCCATCCCACCTCCTGTACCTGTGCCAGGAAGTTTGGCCAGACGGGCTCTAGATAATGAGGGGATTACTGTATAGGAATTTCTGAGGCTTAGAACCCCAGAGTTTAAGGGGGAAGAAGGTGAAGATCCTCAGAGATTCTTGGAGGAGACTGAAAAGATGATACGGAGACTGCCCTGTTCTGATGCAAGAGCTATAGAACTTGTAGGGCTTACAATGAAGGAAGATGCCTGGGGCTGGTACCAGAGGCACGTGGAGGACAGATTGTACAGTAGGAATCCTCCAACCTGGGAAGAGTTCAGGCAAGCAGTGATGGCTGAGTTCTTGTCTCCAGCTGAGAGGCAGAATCGGGCTCTTCAGTTTGAGAGGCTGAAGCAGATGCCCGGAATGAGCGTATCTGAGTACGCTCGTGAGTTCACTAGATTGGGGAAGTATGCTCCTTACATCATCCCCACTGAAGCTGCCAGGATAGAAAGATTCAGGCGGGGTCTGATTTCCCCGCTTTATAATGCAGTACTGGCAGTAGAGGTCCCCACCTTATCTAGGCTGATTGATAAAGCAAAACAGTGGGAGACCAGAAACAAAGAGGAAAGAGCTGAAAGAGAACAGAGGAAAATGAGTATGGGGAAAGGGCAAAGCAGTAGAGATAGATCTGAGGGAGTAGATCTCTCGGAGGGCCCGATGGAGCAGTCTGTACGCTCAGCTCCACCTGCCCCACGTAAGAGGAAATGGAGGGAAAGAGGTCAATCACAAGATACTTTTCTACCATCAATACCTCGTCCCTCCAGTCACTATGGCCAGAACTGAATCTAGGTTCCAATCATGGCCAGTATGTAGCATATGTGGGAAGCAGCACCCTGGCAGATGCAGAATGGGTCAGGGAGTGTGCTACAGATGTGGACAGCCGGGTCATTTTGTCAGAGAATGCCCGCAGGGTACCACCCAGCAGTTTGTGCCTTTAACATCCTATCCTTCTGTGCAGATGGACAGGCCTAGTAGTAGGGAGCCTGTAGGCAGAGGTAGAGGTCAAGCACAAACATCACAGCAGAGTGCTGGACCATCTCAACTGTCAGCTCCAGTAGGCAGAGGGCAAGGAAGGGTGTTCACGGTAAATCCACAGGAGGCACAGGCATCAAATGCAGCTGTGACAGGTATGCTCCTCATTGATAAGATTAAAGCTAGAGTGTTATTTGATTCTGGAGCTACCCATTCATTTGTGTCCCCTTATTTTTGCTAAAAAGTTAGCTAAGGATAAGATATTGATGCATATTCCCTTAGCTATTAATACACCTGTAGGGGATAGTATAGAAGCGAAGTATGTATATCCTACCTATGTGGTAGAGATAGAAGGTAAAACACTCCTAATTTATTTGATTCCCAATACCACACCGAGCAGAATATGAAGACCAGATACACTCACCCCTTTGAGTAATCAGGTAATTTACTCTTTTAAATTCGAGGACGAATTTTATATAAGGAGGGGAGGATGTAATAACCCCAAAATTTTTTTTATATAAAAAGGGATAGAATAGTCCTTTAAAATTGATATAAGGGGTAAAATGGGAAGGAATCAAAAGTTAATGGCATAACTGTAGATCCGTTGAAGTGGCAGGGGCAAATTGGAAATTTAATAATATTAAAAAAGGGTGAATAGTGTTTTGATGTGATTTAATTGGAGGGTTTGAGCTACGGAATGAAGCAGAGAAAGAAAGAGGGAGGGGGTTCACAGACGGCAACAGAGAGGAAGAAAAAGAAGGAGAGGAAATGAAAGGAAGAAAGGAAGAGGAAGAAGAAGAAGAAAAAGAAAAGGAAGGAGATCCCGGTTGCGCTGCCAGCTGAAGGGAAAAACATAGATCTCCTTCCCCTCTACGCAAGAACCTCGATTTCCAAAAAGAAAAAGGTAAATATCCATCCCTATCTAGTCTTTTGATGACATTAGGCTATACAAAGGGTGGATATAGTCTAGAGGGGTCGGATAAGGGTTGTAGAGGTGGTTAAAAGAGGAAGAATCGGATTTTAACAAATTTTTCCGGCACTACGGAAAAACTGTGTCGAAGTCCCAACTTCGGTAAATTATTTAGGGGGTCAAACGGCCTCCGATGATGATGCATGTTACCTCTTTGGAATCCCCTATGAGTGTAGAATGTTAGGTAAAAATTTCATCAAATTTGGAGTTTGGAAAGTGGATCAAAACCAGGATAAAGTAACTCACTGTCAGTCCGGGTTACTGTTCATCCGAGTGGAAAATAAGGGATTTCATGCTATAATAGAGTATTAAGCCTAGATCAAGCTAAAAGGGACCTTGTACTCATGCAAAGGAGTCCCTAATACACATAAATGGTGAGTTAATTAATGAAAAAGAAAAAGAGAAAGAAAAGAAAAGATTTAGGGAACGGGGGAGTTGAATCAATTAAAGTTCCCTATATTATAATTGGCACGTAGATTATGACCTTGATACAAGACTAAATGTATGGTAAATGCATGTCACAGTTGGGCAAGAAGCTAGGGAACGAGAGGAAGAAGTTCCCCACTGCCTGCTGTAGAATTCTAGAGGCGTATCGAGGCCGTGCCGGATTGACAGGTGAGTGGGAGTCATGTACTTTGCACCATGAGCACATTCCTTAATTCATTTTCATGAATGTCGCCTGGTGTGAATTGATTCCACCTGAGCCTATTGATTAATTGTTGTTGTATATTCCTCTATATTTTGATTCTCCATGCTTGATTATTCTGTACATGCATTTGAGGGAACATTAAGAGGAATTACGAGGGGTTGATGAGTAATCAAATTGATTCCGAATTGTGAAATGATTTCTTTTGTAAATTGATTTCATTTCCTCTATTTTAAAAGACTTGTGAGTCGTAGCTTGATTATACTTTTTTATGAGTAATTAAATTGGTTCCAAATTGTGAAATAACTTCTTTTGTAAATTGATTTCATTTTCTCCATTTCAAAGATTTGTAGAGCCTTTTTAGTGGTATATTGAGTTGTATTGCACTTCCTTGACCCTCACTCCTAACCCTGATGTTAGTTTATGATTGGGTCATGATCGAGTGAGTGGTAATCTTGATTATACTCCTTTTTAGTAGAGTATTGGGAGGGTGCATTATGGCATTTATGCATGGCTTGGCAGTATCTGCAGGACACCTATAGTCGAAGGGGTTGAACATCGGCCTTTGTGCACATAGTAGCCTTCTGGGTGGGCGGAGCCCAGTCCCTTCCTAGGGGGGGACACGGCCCTAGGCGTAGGATCGGCCGGTCCTACGACTTATATTCTGCTTGCCGCCGGGCATAGTAAGACCCCGCGAGGTGCAGTATGGCTTTCCGCGGATGTAGAATTCCCGCGAGGTGCCGTTTAGTATGTAGATGTGAGATGGATTTCTGTTCTGGATACTGGCCAGCATTTATATGATCAGTGTGGTGTCTTATCCTGCATATGCATGTGACAGTAGGGAGTTGTTGCTGGTTCGCCTGGGGCGTAAAACCCACCTCCTGATAGCTGTCTAGCATTTATGTTATCGGTATGGTGTCTTATCCTACATATGCATGTGACAGTAGAGAGTTGTTGCTGGTTCGCCTGGGGCGTAAAACCCACCTCCCGACAGCTGTCTAGCATTTATGTTATCGGTATGGTGTCTTATCCTGCATATGCATGTGACAGTAGGGAGTTGTTGCTGGTTCGCCTGGGGCGTAAAACCCACCTCCCGACAGCTGTCTAGTGATGATTTCAGCATATTGACACCTGATTTGTATGTTCCAGCATTATGATCTGTTGAGCATATTCATGAGTAGCATATATGTTTGCTTGATTATTCCATATATGCTTCAGATGAGTTGATATTGATTGTGGTAATATTGATGATTTATTCCATATTCTCTATGTTGAGTTCATGTTCATGTTGTTATTGATCTTGAGATTTCATCTCGAGCCATGATTATATTCTGTCTCATGTGCATAGTACTCTCTACTCCACTCACTGAGTATTTATATACTCACTCCCCAGTTTGATGTTTTTGATTGCAGGAAAGGTATTGTATAGAGAGGAGCAGGATTAGTGGTTGCCTGCTAGCTGTGCCGCTCCATAGTATAGTATAGTATAGTATAGTATAATGTAAATAGAGGTTTATACCTTTTGGTGTATTATAAACCTTCTATTGTATATAGTGCATAGTTACAGTCATAGATCCTGTTGTGGATATGGGTTTGACCATGGATGGAATGGGA
>NW_024068785.1:0-37500 GCF_009389715.1 Phoenix dactylifera
TTCCTACGGTTATACGGTGGGTCTGACTTAACTAAGAAATGGGACCAATAACTGTTAGGTGAGGTTTTCATGGCTTAGAGACCAAGTTACACTGCAACATGCTTGAGAAGCATTGTACAAGAGTTGTACATTCATCAATCTATGCGTCACCAATAACTGTTAGGTGAGGTGGCATGTAAATCGGTGGAACCACAGTACCCACTAGAAACCCTGTCGTGTAGGACTTCCGTTTTTCTATCAGGGGAGTGTGAGGAATTTGAAAAAATAGTGGGAGGTACATTCGTTCTAAAAGTCCTTAGAACAGATTAAGGATCAAGTACAAAAGTCTAACTAGAATCTTTACTCTCTGCAGATCATAATGTCAGCCTCAAACCCTTTGACCCGTATTCTTGAGACCAACCGATTGACCGGTATAAATTACAAGGACTGGCTTAGAAATCTCAAAATTGTTTTGAGCTGTGAGAAAAAAGGCTACATACTCGATTCAGATATCTCCACACTACCAGCACGTCCTACTGATGTTCAGCGACAGATGCATCAAAAGTGGATAGATGATGACATTAGAGTCAAGTGCTATATGATGGCATCCATGTCCAATGAACTCCAATGCCAGCATGAGAATCTCAAGACTGCTAGGGACATGCTAGCACACCTGCAAGAGTTGTATGGTGAGCAGAGTCGCACAGCTCGTTTTGAAGTGTCCAAGAGGCTCTTCAAGACAAAGATGCACGAAGGGCAGTCAGTCCATGATCACGGTCTGACTATGATCAAGGACCTTGAGGAGCTTGAGAAGCTCGGTATAAACATGCACAAGTGTTGCCCAGATAGGCAACCCAAGAGGGGGGGTGAATTGGGTTTTAAAATAATTTTAACTATTAAAGCGTTTGTGGGTGACTAATTAATGCTTTTTTACAAGATGATTAATTAGTTGCTGTGATGTGTATGAAATGAAGGTAATGGTAAGAGACAAGCAATCACAAACACAAAGCTTTTATAGTGGTTCGGAGCTAACCCTTGCTCCTACGTCCACTCCCCAAGTCTCTCTTGGGAATTCACTATAACCCCTTGGATTACAGCCGGTTGTTTTCCAAGCTCACAACCAAACTTGTTGTTTTACGAGCTCACAACGAACTCGGTCGGTTTTCCCAGGCTCACCGACTAGAACCAACCCCGATTGTTTTCTCGGGATCACAATCGAACCCTTACACGTTGGTTTTACACTCGGCTCACCAACCAACCTCAATACTCTTGATTCAATGCCCCGATTGAACCAAGCAAAGACAAAGGTGTAGATAAAAGAGACAAACAGAAAAATACAGCTTCTCAAAAGCAGATAAATGGCAATATGAACAATAACGAAGTTAAGAGCCCTCAAACGCTTTTAAGTTGGAGAAGAGGAAGGGCTTCTTGAACTTCGGGTCTCCTCTTGAATGTGTAGTCGACTTGAATGCAGGAGAAGGCTCTTTCAATGTTGGGAAGAAGTAGGTGGATGCAGTTAATGCTGCTCTTCCCTCTTTTTCGTTGAAGAACAAGTTACAGAGATTGAAAGCTTGATTACTTGGAGTGGAATGGTTGTTCTATCTCTTGCTACAGTTCTCTGTGGCTATTTAAACCAACCCCCATGGAAACTAGCCGTTAGAGAGCCTTTTCTGCCCGTTCTGCACACTCTGTACAGTTTGACAATGTGTCCGTTGGTGGGTTGGAGTCGACTCGTGCGATCAGGAGTCGACTCGTCTGTAGCGGGAGTCGACTCATACTTTTCCGGAGTCGACTCTGCAACTGTTCCAGATTTGAATTAAAGTTGCCTTCACGACTGGGAGTCGACTCGTCTTGACCCAGAGTCGACTCGCCAACTTCTGGAGCTGACTTGGCTTTCTCGGAGTCGGCTCATCCCATGAAGTCCGTGGACGTATTTTTGAATTTGGTCCACTCGAGTCGACTCGACTGTCCTGGGAGTCGACTCGGCTCTCAGTTTCCGAAATTTGGTCTTCTGCCCTTTTGATGTGAAGCTGCCTTGGAGTCGACTCTAGCTGTCTGGGAGTCGACTCGAATCTCAGAGGCAGTAACTTGGTCTTCTGTCTTCTTTGTGGTCGCGGAGTCTCGGAGTCGACTCGCGTAATGCGGGAGTCGACTCGAATCTCAGAGTCCAGAATCTGCCCTCTGACTTTTTCTTTGTGTACTGCTGAGAGTCGACTCTTGCTGTCTTTGGAGTCGACCTGCCAACCATCGGAGTCGACTCGCGTTCCACTGGAGTCGATTCGAATCTCAGACCCGAAAACTGCTCTCTGACTTTTTCTTTGTATACTGCTGAGAGTCGACTCTTGCTGTCTTTGGAGTCGACCTGCCAACCATCGGAGTCGACTCGCGTTCCACTGGAGTCGACTCGAATCTCAGACCCGAAAACTGCTCTCTGACTTTTTCTTTGTATTCCTCTTGGAGTCGACTCTTACTACCCTGGAGTCGACTCGGTGAACCTCGGAGTCGACTCGCACACTTCGGGAGTCGACTCGTTGACAGGTTCTGAGTTGAAGCTTTCAGTTCGTCTGTCTGTTCTCAGTCGGAGTCGACTCATACTGATCCGGAGTCGACTCGAGCTCGTGCCAGTGAACTTGATACGCTTGGAGTCGACTCGTGATACTCTGGAGTCGACTCGAGTCTCAGACTTTGGTTCAAGCTGACTTCTTAACTTATCCAAAAATTATGAACCAAGTCTTGAGACACTTAGACAAGATTTTCACTGAAACACTTAATTGAATTCATTAGTAAACAAGAAATATACTCAAATACTTTGAGCTCATCAAAATCAAATAGGGTTTTAATCAATCACTCCACAATCTCCCCCTTTTTGATGATGACAAAACATTGAGTATATGTAAAGTGAATTGCACAATAAACAATGAAATAAAATCCATAAATGAATTCAAATGTCTGGTAGTTCAATTTATCCAAGCTTGAAAGGAGTGAAACAATAAATTTCGGAGTTAAAGCTCCCCCTTTCATTTGGAATTATATAAGCCTTCATATCATGCAATCAATTGTTTGGCTTATATATATTTAATGATTTAGCTTTCTTAAAAATTCAGATTCTCCCCCTCAACATATGCATTCTACTTTGTTTTGATTCTTTGAATTTTCTTTTAATGCTTTGAAGTTTTTGAACTGAAATTTTGGTTTTTAGAGGGAAAATCTGTCAATTTGTTCTTGAGTAGGATTTAGCTAATCTCCGAATATTCCTTGAATAGATTCTGGAGATTACTCCATTAGGAGCCCCAAAAGAGAGATAATGAGCCTCGGGGTACCAAATCCACTTAGAACAAATTTGTGTGTTTTAAGAGTTTATCTTTTTTATTGATTTCCATTGATTCCTTTTACATATTTTATACATATTTTTCTTCCTTTTACATATTTCTCTCCCTTTTTGTCATCATATCAAAAAGGAGGTAAACAGAACACGCAATCAACCATAGATCAAAAGGCACATTATTGAAGAAAAATGCGGCTACTCATTGTATTAATTTGTATGTAAGTACATTTCAGAATACAATAAGTAACGTAAAGCAATACATGTCAAAGCAAAATACAAAAAGTAGCTACGGTCTCCTCGAGGATGTAGGTCCTCCTCTCGAGGATGTATCTCCTCCTCTCGAGGATGTGACTCCTCCTCTCGAGGATGTGGCTCCTCCTCTCGAGGATGTATCTCCTCGAGGCATGCGCTCCACGAGTGATTGGACCGCATTGGTCACGTTCTCTAGCTGGCGAATGATGGCCTGGATGGCCCTGCTCTGTGTCGTATCCAGCTCGAGTACTGACTTCTGCAGTCCGTCCAGCTTGTTGATGAGCACATTCGACAAGCGCTCGGCCCCTGCGGTGGTGGTGGACATGTCACGGCCGATGTCATCCCGCATCTGTCGAGTGGTGCTCGTGACCTCACTCATGCTGTGGAACTGAGCCTGTATCAAGGTCCTCATGTTGTATATCTCTTGCCGCACCTCAGCCGTCATGTCTGTCACGGCTGTCAGGGAAGGGACCAATGCGGAAGATGTGGGCGCAGGAGAGGGAGTAGGCACCGAACCCCGGAGCTCCTGGAGCAGATCTCGGACTATCTCCTGCCGCAGCTCCCGGAGCTGCTCAGACGAGATCCGGACCTCCATAGGCTGAGTGGGTGGAGCTGAGGAGGAGGGTCCGGCGGAGGTGGTAGGAGCAGAAGTGGATGGAAAGTCTGGTACGTCGGGAAAGTCAGAATCAGGCTTAGGACTGGGGGAAGGTCTGGTGGTCTGTGTGGTGATGGATGACTTCCTAACCCAGATCCCCTCTCTCTTCCGAAACCCCATCCTGTGTAGGGTCCCCGCTCGCATGCGATCTGTCCATCGCAATGTGCGAAAGGGTTCCCCCTCAGGAATGGGAATCTCGTACTCCCCAAACAGAAGGGTGAATATCATGCCGTATGGGAGGGTGAGCCTAGGTCTATCTAGGGGCTCACACATATACCTATAGATGAGTTTGGGGAAGTTGATCGGGGTGTCCTGAAGAATATAAAACATAAGAGCTAGGTCTCTCTCATTTACAAAATCAAATCTCCCTGTCTTAGGAAAGATGGACCTAGATAGTATACTCAAAAGGATTCTCACCTCAATCGGAAGTGAGCTAGCAGAAACCTCGTCTAGAGGTGACTGGGGTGGATGCCCTAGAACGGCCGTAAGGGCCTCAACCCTGTCCTCAGGGTGTGTGGGAGCCACCCCTACTAATGGAAGGTGGAGGATGTGGGCAATAAGATCCTCCGTAACAAACAGAGGGACACCGGCTACTGTGCCCTCGATACCCCCATCTCCCCGATGGACGGTACCATAGAACTCTCTAACAAGGCCAGGGTAAGTGGGGAGATCTAAAGTGAGGAAGTACTCTAATCCCTGTGTCCTAAGCCTATCACCTATGGTGAACCCTTCCCGGGAGAGATAGTCGAAGTCGACATATCTCCCGGTGGTGACGGCCTTCCCGGCCAATGGCCTCGCGGGAACCGCCCTAGGCGGGGAACGAGCCGGAGGTGGTTGCCTCGCGGGATCGTGCCGCGCCTTGGAGCGCCGCTCGGGACCGGCCTCGGGTCGGGACCTCTTCCGGACAACGGTCTTACGCGGCATTATGACCTAGACGGAATGAAAAACCTAAAGGACGGAGAAAGGTCGACGGAGGAGGCTTGGGACCGATCGAGGGCGACCTAGGAAGGGATGAAAAAACCGAAGAACCGGTGAAAGATCGACGGAAAAGGGGTTGGAGACGATCGGGGACGACCTAGGAGTCGGCTCTAGGGCTTTTGAACAGTGGCGGCTTGAGAGAAAAGTGTTTTCGAAACGACAAATCTAGGGTCAAAAGTCGGATCCCGACTGCGAGTCGACTCCACTGAGTCGCGAGTCGACTCGACCTCGAGTCGACTCCAGAATATGCGCGAGTCGACTCTCCTTATGCGCCTGTAGACTTCGAGTCGACTCCCGACTATATGCGAGTCGTCTCCCCCTCTGCTGCCATCTTTGCGAGTCGACTCCCCCTTAGGAGCCGACTCTGAAACTTACTCGAGTCGTCTCTAACTTTGGCACGCACCTAAAAATCATGCTTCGTTTGTGCCAAACGAGGGAAAATCACTAAATTAGGATCTGATTTGATGATCATTGAAGAGAAACTCTATTTTAACCACAAACTAATCATCAAAATCAATGAATCTAGTGGAAACTACCACTAGGATGGATCAATCACTCCTAATCCCCTCCTAAGCACACTAAACCTCTCTTCACTTAGGGGTTTTGTAAAAATGTCTGCTAATTGATCATCAGTACAAACAAATTGGAGTGTCACATCACCATTCAATACATGATCTCTTATGAAGTGATGTCTTATCTCAATATGTTTAGTTCTTGAATGCTGAATTGGATTTTTAGTTAGATTAATGGCCCGTGTATTATCACAATTAATGGGAATTTTATCTTGTTTAATGCCATAATCTTCTAGTTGTTGTTTAATCCACAAGATTTGAGCACAACAACTCCCGGCTGCAACATATTCAGCTTCAGCAGTAGATAATGCAACCGAGTTTTGTTTCTTGCTAAACCATGAGATAAGGTTTTCTCCTAGAAATTGACACGACCCGCTGGTACTTTTTCTATCAAGCTTACATCCAGCGAAGTCTGAATCTGTGTATCCTATTAAGTTTAGGCTAGATTCTTTAGAGTACCATAGCCCTATATTCTTAGTTCCTATTAAATATTTAAAAATTCTCTTAACTGCAACTAGATGTGATTCTTTAGGATTAGCCTGATATCTAGCACACATGCAAACACTAAACATAATATCAGGTCTACTTGCAGTAAGATACAATAAGGATCCTATCATACCTCGATACAGTTTCTGATCTACAGATTTACCTGATTCATCTTGGTCTAATTTGCATGATGAACTCATGGGGGTGCTGATTGATTTGTTTCCCTCCATATCAAACTTCTTGAGCATCTCCTTGATATATTTGGCTTGATTGATGAAGATGCCTCCTTCAGATTGTTTGATTTGGAGTCCAAGGAAGTAAGTCAGCTCTCCCATCATGCTCATCTCAAATTCACTCTGCATCAAGTTAGCAAATTCTTCGCAGAGACGATTGTTAGTAGCACCGAAAATAATATCATCAACATAAATCTGTACTAACAGCATATCTTGGTTTTTCTTTTTCAGAAAAAGAGTTGTATCTACATTACCCCTAGAGAACTCATGTTCTAATAGAAATTTGCTAAGTCTCTCATACCATGCTCTAGGTGCTTGTTTCAAACCATAAAGTGCTTTGTTCAATTTATAAACATGATTAGGGTATTGATGATTTTCAAAACCAGGAGGTTGTTCTACATATACCTCCTCATTAATATACCCATTTAAAAATGCACTTTTTACATCCATTTGAAATAGTTTGAAGTTCTTAGAGCATGCATATGCTAATAATAATCTAATAGCCTCAAGTCTAGCTACAGGAGCAAAGGTTTCATCAAAATCTATACCTTCTTCTTGATTATACCCCTTTGCTACTAGTCTAGCCTTATTCCTTATTACGATTCCATTTTCATCTAGTTTATTTTTATAAATCCATTTTGTACCTATAATTGGATATTCAGAAGGTCTCTCAACTAGATTCCACACTTTGTTTCTAGTAAATTGGTTTAATTCTTCTTGCATTGCATTTATCCAATTTACATCATTTTCGGCTTCTTCTATATGTTTGGGCTCAAAGTGTGAGACAAACACTAGATGGTTATTTAAATTCCTAAGGGATGCTCTAGTCTTAACCGGTTGAGATGGGTCATCTAGAATTAGTTCCCTAGGATGCCCGTGAGCATACCTCCAAGCTTTAGTTAGCCCATGATCCACAATAGCCTCTTGGCTTGATGATGCTCCTTCAATCAATTTTTGATTATCATCTTGTAATGTCATTTCATCTATCTTTTCTTCAAGAATTTCAGCATCATCATCAAGGTTAACTTTCTTACTAGAGGAGATGTCACTAGAATCATCAAATACAACATGTATAGATTCTTCTATAACTAGGGTTCTTTTATTAAAGACTCTATAGGCTTTACTAGTCGTAGAGTAACCTAAGAATATGCCCTCATCAGATTTAGAGTCAAATTTACCTAGATTATCTTTCCCATTATTATGAACAAAACACCTACATCCAAAAACATGAAAGTAGTTTACCTTTGGTTTTCTGTTTTTCCAAAGTTCATAAGGTGTTTTCTTTATAATGGGTCTTAATAAAACTCTATTTAATATATGACAAGAAGTATTAATGGCTTCTCCCCAAAAGTACTTAGGGAGGTTACTTTCACATAGCATAGTTCTAGCCATTTCCTCTAGAGTTCTATTTTTTCTCTCCACAACTCCATTTTGTTGTGGTGTCCTAGGTGCAGAAAAATTATGAGTTATTCCCTTTTTACTACAAAACTCATTGAATAACTGATTTTCAAATTCGGTACCATGGTCACTTCTAATGGCTATTACTGAAGTATCTCTAGCATTGGTTACTTCCTTATGAAACTTTTTAAATACTGAAAAAGCTTGATCTTTATGTGCTAAGAACATAACCCAAGTGTACCTAGAATAATCATCTACAATAACTAGACCATATTTATTTCCACCTAGGCTTGTTGTTCTAGTTGGTCCGAATAGGTCCATGTGTAATAATTCTAGAGGTCTAGAGGTAGAGACACATTTTATGGATTTAAATGAGTTCCTAGATTGTTTGCCAAATTGACATGCTTCACATATTTTGTTCTTTTCAAATTTTAATTTTGGCAAACCTATCACGGAATCTCTTTTAACTAGTTTAGTTATTGTGTCCATGCTTGCATGACCTAACTTACGGTGCCATAACCAACTAGCATCATTATCTTTAGTTTCATTAACAACTAAACATTGGTTATGTTTTGCAAGATCTTCAAGGTCTACAACATACACATTTCCACGTCTAATTCTTTTAAAGACTAAACTATTGTCATTAGGGTTTGTTATAATGCATAGTGATGGTTTAAACATAACATCATACCCTTTATCACATAATTGACTAATGCTTAACAAGTTATGCTTAAGACCATCAACATATCTAACATTATCAATAAAAGTAGAAGGGGTGATTTGAACTTTACCAATACCAATGATGTGACCTTGGTTGTTGTCTCCAAAAGTCACAGCACCTCCCTTCTTAGCTTCAAGGGTGAAAAATTGATCCTTATCACCCGTCATGTGTCTTGAGCAGCCACTATCCAAATACCAGCAGTTTTTGTTGACCTTGGCTGCAAGACACTCCTACACAAGCAAATCATGTCATCTTAGGTACCCAAGTTTTCTTGGGTCCTTCATGGTTAGTCAAGTTGGTTCCTTTTGGAACCCATACCCTTTTAATTTTTCTTTTTGTTTTACCTTTCCTAAAATTACACACATTTGCTTTATGACCTATAGTTCCACAACAAAAACATGTTATTTTCTTAGTTATACTTTTCCCAGCTTTAACAAAGAAGTTACTAAGAAGTTTTTGTTTATTTCTTGGTTGATATCCTAAACCCGCTTTATTAAATACTGCTCGTTGACTATTTAGTATCATATTCAATTTTTCTGAGCTATATGTAAATTTTTCAACTAAGGGTTTGTATTTGTTAAGTTCTTTGGTTAGTGTTTGATTTTCTGCCTTTAGATCATTTAGTTCTTTTGTGAGATCCTTGTTTAAGATTTGTTTATGATTTTTAAGTTCTGAGAGTTCCTTAGTTAGTTTTTCATTATCCTTAGTTAAGGTATTAGTCTTTTGAGTTAAAAGTTGGTTGCTTGTCTTAAGGTCTATATTTTCTTTGGTGATTAAATCCTTATCCTTAACTAATGAATCATACTTACGGATATAAGTTTGGTTAGTTACTTTTAATTCTCTGTTTTTAACATTTATAGCCTTATATTCAATCATTAGTTCATTAAAGGCATCATAAAGCTCATCAAAAGTAAAATCTAAAGGCGATTCGAGCGTTACCTCATTTCCATTGGCCATGAAGCAGAAATTGGCCTTTTCCTCTTGTTCCTCATCCGATGAAGAGGATGATGAGTCTGAGTCGGATAGTGTCGTGACAAGAGCCTTCTTCTTCTTGTACTTGCTCCCCTTCTTCAGTAAAGGGCACTCAGCTCTTATGTGACCCGGCTTCTTGCACTCGTAACAGCCAATCCCCTCATTTTCCCTTTCCTTACCTTTGTCCTTGCGGTAGGAGTTTGAGGGGCCTCTCCTTTGATGATAGGACTTCTTGTGGTTGATGAATTTTCTGAATTTGCGCACAAGAAGTGCCTCACCATCATCATCCTCATGTTCTTCTTCTTCACTGCTGCTACTGCAAGATAAGTCCTTGTTAGATGAAGTAGATTTTAGAGCTATTACCTTTTTCTTATGGGAGGACTCTTCCTCGTTGTGTTGTTTCATGGTTAGCTCGTGCGTCATTAGGGATCCAAGAAGCTCCTCAAGTGGTAATTTGTTCAGGTCCTTGGCTTCTTGGATTGCGGTCACTTTAGCTTCCCATGACCTTGGTAGACACCGAAGGATTTTTCTGACAAGCTCACTGTTAGTATAGTTCTTGCCAAGGCTTTTTAGGCCATTGACAATATCAGTAAACCTAGTAAACATGCATGTAATTGTTTCATTAGAATCCATTTTAAATAGTTCATATTTATGAACCAAAATATTTATTTTGGATTCTTTGACTTGATTCGTGCCCTCATGGGTCACTTCAAGTCTGTCCCAAATCTCTTTTGCAGAATTGCAAGTAGAGACCCTATTAAATTCATTTCTATCTAAGGCACAATAAAGCACATTCATAGCTTTAGAGTTTAGTTGTGCCTTCCTCATGTCATGTTCATCCCAATCCTTTTCTAGTTTGGGTACCGTGACACCCTCTACATATATGGATGGGATGTATGGGCCATTTACTACAATGGTCCACATCTCATAGTCTTGGGCTTGGATGAATATTCTCATCCTAGCCTTCTAATATGAGTAGTCGGATCCATTAAAGAATGGGGGTCTTTGGGTGGACTGACCCTCAATGTGGGAAGATCCAAATGGGGTTGTCATTTTGATCTTTTACTCTTGGGTGGAAGAGTTTAGGCTCTGATACCACTTGTTGCCCAGATAGACAACCCAAGAGGGGGGGTGAATTGGGTTTTAAAATAATTTTAACTATTAAAGCGTTTGTGGGTGACTAATTAATGCTTTTTACAAGATGATTAATTAGTTGCTGTGATGTGTATGAAATGAGGGTAATGGTAAGAGACAAGCAATCACAAACACAAAGCTTTTATAGTGGTTCGGAGCTAACCTTTGCTCCTACGTCCACTCCCCAAGTCTCTCTTGGGAATTCACTATAACCCCTTGGATTACAGCCGGTTGTTTTCCAAGCTCACAACCAAACTTGTTGTTTTACGAGCTTACAACGAACTCGGTCGGTTTTCCCAGGCTCACCGACTAGAACCAACCCCGATTGTTTTCTCGGGATCACAATCGAACCCTTACACGTTGGTTTTACACTCGGCTCACCAACCAACCTCAATACTCTTGATTCAATGCCCCGATTGAACCAAGCAAAGACAAAGGTGTAGATAAAAGAGACAAATAGAAAAATACAGCTTCTCAAAAGCAGATAAATGGCAATATGAACAATAACGAAGTTAAGAGCCCTCAAACGCTTTTAAGTTGGAGAAGAGGAAGGGCTTCTTGAACTTTGGGTCTCCTCTTGAATGTGTAGTCGACTTGAATGCAAGAGAAGGCTCTTTCAATGTTGGGAAGAAGTAGGTGGATGCAGTTAATGCTGCTCTTCCCTCTTTTTCGTTGAAGAACAAGTTGCAGAGATTGAAAGCTTGATTACTTGGAGTGGAATGGTTGTTCTATCTCTTGCTACAGTCCTCTGTGGCTATTTAAACCAACCTCCATGGAAACTAGCCGTTAGAGAGCTTTTTCTGCCCGTTCTGCACACTCTGTACAGTCTGACAATGTGTCCGTTGGTGGGTTGGAGTCGACTCGTGCGATCAGGAGTCGACTCGTCTGTAGCGGGAGTCGACTCATACTTTTCCGGAGTCGACTCTGCAACTGTTCCAGATTTGAATTAAAGTTGCCTTCACGACTGGGAGTCGACTCGTCTTGACCCAGAGTCGACTCGCCAACTTCTGGAGCTGACTTGGCTTTCTCGGAGTCGGCTCATCCCATGAAGTCCGTGGACGTATTTTTGAATTTGGTCCACTCGAGTCGACTCGACTGTCCTGGGAGTCGACTCGGCTCTCAGTTTCCGAAACTTGGTCTTCTGCCCTTTTGATGTGAAGCTGCCTTGGAGTCGACTCTAGCTGTCTGGGAGTCGACTCGAATCTCAGAGGCAGTAACTTGGTCTTCTGTCTTCTTTGTGGTCGCGGAGTGTCGGAGTCGACTCGCGTAATGCGGGAGTCGACTCGAATCTCAGAGTCCAGAATCTGCCCTCTGACTTTTTCTTTGTGTACTGCTGAGAGTCGACTCTTGCTGTCTTTGGAGTCGACCTGCCAACCATCGGAGTCGACTCGCGTTCCACTGGAGTCGACTCGAATCTCAGACCCGAAAACTGCTCTCTGACTTTTTCTTTGTATACTGCTGAGAGTCGACTCTTGCTGTCTTTGGAGTCGACCTGCCAACCATCGGAGTCGACTCGCGTTCCACTGGAGTCGACTCGCGTTCCACTGGAGTCGACTCGAATCTCAGACCCGAAAACTGCTCTCTGACTTTTTCTTTGTATTCCTCTTGGAGTCGACTCTTACTACCCTGGAGTCGACTCGGTGAACCTCGGAGTCGACTCGCACACTTCGGGAGTCGACTCGTTGACAGGTTCTGAGTTGAAGCTTTCAGTTCGTCTGTCTGTTCTCAGTCGGAGTCGACTCGTACTGATCCGAAGTCGACTCGAGCTCGTGCCAGTGAACTTGATACGCTTGGAGTCGACTCGTGATACTCTGGAGTCGACTCGAGTCTCAGACTTTGGTTCAAGCTGACTTCTTAACTTATCCAAAAATTATGAACCAAGTCTTGAGACACTTAGACAAGATTTTCACTGAAACACTTAATTGAATTCATTAGTAAACAAGAAATATACTCAAATGCTTTGAGCTCATCAAAATCAAATAGGGTTTTAATCAATCACTTCACAACAAGGAATTGCAAGTTGATCTGATCCTTCAATCCCTTCCTGATTCATTTGGTCAGTTTATAGTAAACTACTACATGAATAAGATTGAATGCACTAAGACTGAACTGATAAATATGTTGGTAACTGCTGAGGGAGCCTTGAAAGGTTCAAGGAGCAATGTCCTATGCTGCTAAGTTGACTTCTGGTTCCAAGAGAAAGTCTGCTTGGAAGAAAAAGAAGCCTGCTAAGAAGCAGAAGAAAGACAAGAGCCAAAGAAGGAAGTTCAAAAGAAAAAGGCTAATGACGAAGGAAAATGTTTCCACTGCAATGTCGACGGCCACTGGAAGAGAAACTGTCCTTCATACCTCGAGAGCCTGAAGAACAAGAAAGGTGACACACCTTCAGAAGGTATAGACTTGCTCATAATTGAAACTAATCTAATGGTTTCTTCTACTTCTAGTTGGGTTATAGATTCTGGTTCTAGTGTTCATCTGTGCACTACCATGCAGGGTCTAAAGGAAAGTAGAAGGCTGGCGGAAGGTGCGGTAACCCTTCGGGTTGGCAACGGGGCAAAAGTTGCTGCTTTGGCTGTGGGCACCTACCATCTGCGACTACCGTCTGATTTTAGTTTATTACTTAGAGACTGCTATTATGTACCTGCTGCTAGCAAAAATTTGATTTTTGTTTCATGTCTAGCATAGGAAGGTCATGTTTTTACATTTGACAAAGACTGCTGTTCTATTTATTTCAGAAATAAAATAGTCGCACGTGGTTTTATGATTGACAGTCTCTATCATTTGCATATGGATGTATCTATAAATATGTCTGAGCAAGAAGTGAGTGCCAAAGGATCCAAAAGATCCAGGGATGAGATAAACCAAAAGTATTTGTGGCACCTTAGGCTTGGCCATATTGGAGAGGACAGAATGAACAAAATGGATAAAGATGGGCCTCTTGGCTCATTGACTTCCGAGTCATATCCAGTTTGCGAGTCCTGTCTTCAAGAAAAAATGGCCAGATTGCCCTTTGTAGGACATGGGGAGAGGACCACTGAAATACTTACCCTGGTATACAGATGTATGTGGCCCATTCGATGTGCTAGCCAGGGGACGTTATTCATACTTCATTACCTTTACCAATGATTATTCACGGTATGGGTATGTGTATCTTATGAGACACAAATCTGAATCTTTCGAAAAGTTCAAAGAGTTCAGAAATGAAGTAGAAAAACAAACTGGAAAACCTCTTAAGGCTCTTCGATCAGATCGAGGAGGAGAATACCTTAGTGGAGAATTCCGGAACTATCTTAAGGACAATGGCATAGTCTCACAATGGACTCCTCCGGGTACACCTCAACTCAACGGGGTGTCAGAGAGGAGAAATCGGACTCTATTGGATATGGTCCGGTCCATGATGAGCTTCACTGATCTACCGATGTTTCTTTGGGGAGATGCCTTACTTACCGCAGTATATCTACTTAATAGAGTTCCCTCTAAATCCGTTCCTACCACACCGTATGAGATATGGCATGGTAAGAAACCAAGTCTTGGTCATCTCAAGATTTGGGGATGTCCAGCCCACGTCAAAAGATTACAGGCGGACAAACTAGAGGCTAGGACCATAAGTGCTCGTTTTATAGAATATCCTAAAGAGTCATTAGGATACAATTTTTTACGTCTCAGAGGAGCACAATGTGTTTGTGAGCCGTCATGTCATCTTCTTGGAAAACCAGTTTATCCTTGATAGAGGCAGTGGGAGGAAAATTGAGCTTGAAGAGAAAGTCTCTGAAAAGCAACGAGTCATGGATCCTATCGAACCCATTAATACAGAGCCAGTACACGATATTCCTCAACCACCTCGCAGATCAAGTAGGGTCTCCCATCCTCCTGATAGATACTTAGGTATATTAGAAGAGGATACTGAGGAAATGTTCCTAGTGGGAGATAGGGATCACGTACAGGATCCCAAAACCTACAACGAGGCGATATCTGATATCGATTCCGAGAAATGGTTGGAAGCTATAAAGTCAGAATTAGACTCCATGCATTCCAACCAAGTCTGGACCTTAGTAGATCCACCAGAAGGTATTGTACCTATTGGATGTAAATTGATCTACAAAGGAAGATAGGTTCGGATGGAAAGGTAGAGACCTATAAAGCAAGGCTGGTGGTGAAAGGATATAGTCAACGCGAAGGCATTGACTATCAGGAGACCTTTTCACCGGTAGCCATGCTAAAATCCATCCGAACATTGCTTGCCATTGCGGCATTTCATGATTATAAAATCTGGCAAATGGATGTAAAAACTGCATTCCTAAATGGATATCTTGAAGAAGATATCTATATGGAACAGCCTTTGGGTTTCACTTCCAGTGATGGAGATCACAAGGTCTGCAAGCTGCAAAGGTTCATTTATGGACTAAAGCAAGCATCTCGGAGTTGGAACACTCGTTTTGATGACGCAATCAAAACATTTGATTTCATCAAAAATGAACAGGAACCGTGTGTTTACAAAAAGGTTAGTGGGAGCGCTATCGTATTTCTCGTACTGTATGTGAACGACATCCTCCTGATAGGGAATGATATTCCCATGCTAATCTCGGTTAAGGTCTGGTTGTCAAAAGAATTCTCCATGAAAGACCTTGGGGAAGCATCCTATATTTTGGAAATTAAGGTCTATAGAGATAGATCTAAAAGGATGCTTGGCCTATCACAGAAGATGTACATAGAGAAAGTGCTAAAAAGGTTCAGCATGGAAAACTCTAAAAGGGGTCTCTTACCCCTAAGACATGAAATTCATCTCTCTAAGAAGATGTGCCCCAACACATCTGAAGAGATTCAACGCATGAGCAAGATCCCTTATGCATCGGCAATAGGGAGCCTCATGTATTCCATGCTATATACACGACCTGATATAGCTCTTGCTGTGAGTGTCACAAGCAGATATCAGTCGAATCCAGGTGAAGAACACTGGACAGCTGTGAAGAATATTCTTAAGTACTTGAGAAGAACTAAAGATTTATTCTTAGTCTTTGGAGGATCATCAGAGTTAAAGGTAGAAGGGTACACAGATTCAGACTTCATGACTGATGTCGATGATAGGAAGTCAACATCTGGATATGTGTTCTTGTGCAATGGTGGTACGGTGAATTAGAAGAGTTCTAAACAACCGATCATTGCTGATTCTACTATGGAAGCCGAATACATCGCCGCCTCTGAAGCTGCTAAGGAAGGCTTCTAGTTCAAGAAATTTATTGCGGAATTGGATGTAATGTCATCAGATGCCATAACACTCTACTGCGATAATAATGACGCTATAGCTCTCGCTAAGGAGCCAAGGTCTCATCAGAAGTCCAAGCACATAGAGCGGCGCTTCCACCTCATACGCGACTATGTTGAGAAGAAGTATGTCGAAGTGCAGAGAGTAGACTCCGCGGACAACGTGGCAGACCCATTCACTAAACAGCTAAGTCAGCAAAAGACTGAAGCCCACCTTGAGAAGATGGGACTAAGATATATGACTGATTGGCTTTAGTACAAGTGGGAGATTGTTAGATGTATGCCCTAGAAGCCAATTTTTGGCTGACACATTATTAATTCTGGAACATAATTTGTATTTGACTTTATTATTGAATAAATAAAAGGCATCTTTTTCATTCATATTGTTTATGTGTCTATGAATCGTCCAAGAATTAATAAGATGATGCATATTCTTAAGAGTTAAGAATTTGAGCCATGCATCATTGGTGATTAATTTCTGAATGCTCCTGATCAATGGATCATCACGAGGGCGGTGATTGATCCGATGAGATCAGTGCACACATTACTTTCCTTATGGATGGACGAGACTCGAGTCCATAGTGTGGCGACACTGAAGTAATAGTGCAGGTGCTTGTTAAGAACAAGGGTACTGAGCGTGACCAATACAAGAAGTCACTTGGATGTCTATCCACTCGTCAGTGACTTGCTTGATGTTGCAGTAGTGTGACTGGTCCTTTGACCTGCGGTGCTTCGGCCACTCACAGTGAGGTTATTGTAGTTTGACTGCACACATACATGGTCTCTAGTCATATGGGTCCATGCAGTGTAGATTGGCTGCAGTAGATTCACTGTAGGAGTAGGGTATGCACCTATAAGGAATCTATCGACCTTGATAGATAAGGAGAGATCCTATGTGATTTATAAGACTGAGTTCGTAAGACCTCGGCCGGGCAGATTGCACAGTAGAGAAAGAGTTCTCCGCTCTCGAACTTAAGTCGAATAAATCTTGACATATGACAGACGATGGGGTTTGACGAGTTGTCCATGACCTCCGTCCTGTAGGGATCCACGATAGAAGGACTCTATCACATAATAACTGCACCTAGAGGTTCACCATTCTATTCTGCTGGGTAGCCACTACATGCTGCTAGGTGTCACTGGTGGATGGTGGGACTTATAGGGATTGTCTCGATGATCGATAAATCCTAATGAGTTGAGTTGGAATCGTTCCAACCCATTAAAAGAAGTTTTCAATGATATTGTGATAGAGATCGCAATATATCTCACTACCAGTCAGAATAGAACCTATGGGGTCACACACACTAGAAGTATTGACCGATCCGATGTTTGAAAAGTGATTATGAACCACGAGTAATCAATTCGATTGATAAGAAGTTGAAGAAGGAATGAGAATTGATTAATTGGACTTAAAACACAAATCCTACTTGGAGTAGGATTCCTAGAGTCCTAATTGGTTTAGGACTGGAAATCCTATTTGGAGTAGGACTGGGATTCCTACTTGGAGTAGGATTCCTACAATCCTAATTAGATTAGGATTTTGAATTCATCTTTGGATTTCTACTTAGAATAGGATTCCTAGAAATCCTAATTGGATTAGGACTTCGGATTCAATTAGAGTCCTAATTGGATTAGGACTAAAATTAAAAATGTCCTAATTTGGATTAGGATTTCTTAAGTCACAATTAATTATTAATCTAATGAATCAATAAGACTCCTAATTGGATTAGGATTGAAGAGTTCAATTGAGTCAAAATTGATTTAAGTTCTAATTAGATTAGGACTTACCTAGATTGCATCCAAATTGGTTCACCGTTGGGCTAAGCCTAATTGGATTAGGGCTTGACCACATTAGGGCATTCCAAACCCTACTAAACGTGGATTAGGGTTTACCAAGAGGGAGGGGCGCAAGCCCCTCCCCTTTTGCTTCCTTGGTGCGGCATGAAGAGAGGGGGCCGGCGCCCCCTCTTAGGAAATAACTCTAGGGCTCCTAAATTGTAGGAGCCCTAGATGGGTTTAAAAGAGGAACAAGGGGCCGGCGCCCTGAAAGGATAGAAGCCCTCTTCCTTTGTGCTGTGGCCACCCCTCTCCCTTCCTTGGTTCAGCCGCAAGCAAAGGGAAGAAAAGAAGAAGCCATTGGCGGCCTCCTCCTCCTCTCTTCCTCCTTCCAACGTAGGGAAAAGGAAGTAGGCTGCAAGGGCTTTGATTCATCTTCAAGTTTCATCCTTCTTCTTTCTCCTCCCAAGCACAATCAAGGGTTGATTGAAAGGGAGGAAATCAGCCATCAAAAGAAGTCTTTGCAAGGGAGCTAGCACCCCGGGAAGACTAGAGAGCTTTGATCGGATCTCTGCTTCGTGTGGATACCCGTAGAGGCCGGACACTTGAACGGCTTCAAGCGAACCCTCTTCCTAAAACCACGAACTCAGATTTGCGGTGATCATCTACCCGCACAAGGTGAAGATCTGATCTTCAAATTAGTTTAAAAAGTTTTTAATCCTTATCTATCTACGAACGGTTCATGAAACAACGTTCATGAGATGAACGTCGATCCCGCACATGCCTCTTCCGCTGCCATCTGATTTTTTTGAATTATCAGCGGCATGGGCGGGGTTCCCAACATGCCCGTGCTTGAAAAATAAGTGATTAGCTTGGAAGATCTAGGATTGTCTGGTTGGTAGTATCCGACATTATAATCTTTTGCAGATGATTTGTGGATTAGAATTTTCAAGTAGGAAGCATGTGGAGTGGATGTGGGTGTTGGGTTTGACACCAAACCACTTTAAATCTCTTGTAATTATAGTATTCTAATTGTGTGCATTGTGCACTTCACTACAAAGTTATTGTACCGCTGCACTTATAGCTCATAAATTTTTGAAAAACACAATTCACTCTTCTCTCTTGGGCTGCATAGCTAGAAAATAAGTGGTATAAGTGCTTAGTACTCTAGCCCCTTATTGACCTAACTATCAAGAGTAAAAGATTTATAGCAGCCCCGATTGGATCATCTTGTCGAGGGACAATCTACTAATAGACCTTCTCTCTTTAATGGCAACAACTACACTTATTAGAAAGCATGCATGAAATTTTTATCTAAGCACTCGATTATTCTATGTGGAGTATCATAATCAATGGACCACATACACCCACAAAATTGACTGATGGTATGCACTTTCCTATGCCCGAAGGTGAATGGGATAAGTTTGATAAAAAAATGGCTCAGCTCAACATTAAAGCTATGAATGTCTTGTAATTCTCTTCAGATGTAAATAAATTTAATAGGATTTCAACTTGTAATTGATGAGAGCACAAAAGTGCAATCGTCGTACCATCTTAATTAGTATTATAGTTAATCATTAATGATAAAATTAATTAATTAACGTTGTATTTGTGTTTAAGTGCAAGTAATCCAGGAAACCCAATAACATTGGGTTTGAGCCCAATGCCCGACAGCCCGAGCTCAACAAATTCCTCAGCTGCCATGCATGCATGAAATCCCGACCGACCACATCCTTCCAAATCAGTCTCCGCGTATCTCATCCCGTGAGATCACGCGAGCCCAAGCATCAAGTCACAATGAGCATCTCATGCGATCTCCAGCTTCATCAAGGGAGAAGAAATGGTCCCACGATCAATCGAGCCGTGCCAGCATCCCATCCAGAACTCCAGCCTCCCATTTCCTCTCTTTCCCAGCCATCAAGGAGCCACCTCACAGATCGCGTCCAAACCTCGGATCACGCCATCATCCCGTCCGGCCTCCTCCGCATCCAAGCTTCAGTGCCAGCTCTTCCGAATCCCCTTTCATCCTGGAATCCCAGCGGCCAGCCCCTCCTTCCCGTGATCCCGCCTCACAGATCGCCCCCAAGCACCGCGTCCGTGAATGACGTTTTCCCAGCGCGTCCCCAACTTCCCTCACAGCCATCCACCCGCCCGTGAAGCATCCGCGTCTCTCCCGGAGTCCCAACTGCAATCTCCCAGCGCCCATCAAGCCATGATCGGCTCCTCCCGTCGATCCCGCAGCCAGCCCTTCATCTGAGTCACCTCCGCGCTCCATGCAGCCATTCGTCCTCCTCCCAGCTCCTCTTCTCCTGTCCGTATCCAGCTCCACGAATCAAGCGTTCGCTTCGTGTCCCAGCAATCGGATCCCCCAAGCACCGCATCCGTGATCCTCCCATCGATCACGCATCCTGGACGACCCCTCTTGCGCAAGCGCACGAGCGTTCGTTACCCCTCCATCAGGGGATCCATCGCTGGCCAAACAAGGGTGGGCGACCTATTTAAGGGAGGAGAAAGGAAGGAGGAGGGGAGCTCTCGGTGCGGGGTGGAGGCCAAGTAACAGGGGTGGCCGGCGGGTCCACAGAAAAGAGAAGAACAGGGGAGAGGGCTCGGTTTGGGAGAGAAGAAAGAAAATCAAAAGGAAAATCAAACAGAGCATGGCTCTGTTTTGTGAAAAGAAAGAATAAAAAAATAGGAGAGAGGGAAAAGGGGAGTTTTCTTATTTTTCTTCCTTTGTTTTTATGCTTTATTTTGTAGAAGGAGGAAGCATTAGGCTTCCAATCTTCATTTTACTTTTATAATTGTTCTTTTATGCAATCCATTAATTTTTCTTTTATGCAATTCATGTTTTAGGTTAAGTTTAATTCCTGCAGTTTATTTTATGCATTCAAGAATTCTTGCTTTAGTTGCAATATATGAAATTTTCTTTCATGCAGTCTATGTTCCAGGCTTCAATCTTCCTAAGCATTGTTTTCATCCATGCCAAAGTTTTCCTTTGAATAGTTAAATATTTTATTAAATTTATAAATGCTCTTCTATTCCAAGTATTTGTCTTTTCGTTATTTTCAAATGGAAAACCTTCTCTGGTAGACTAGAGAATCATTTAACATCCTCAAAGTAATGTTTTTCTTCTACCATTCAGAAATCAATTTTGGATCCGAGTGAACGTTTTAATTTTTATGCAACTCCAATCGCCTCCCTGTGGATCGACCTCTTACGACTACTATTCTTCGAGTAGAACAGGTAAGAGTAAAAATTAATTTAAAACTTTGTTTGTCGGCTCTAACAACGATCTGTTTAGCATTTTTTAGGTAAACAGAAATTGGACAACAAAATTTTGGCGCCGTTGCCGGAAAGGCAAATCGAGAAGAAAGAACGATCACGAAGATCAAATCGAATTTTGGATGTCCGGAGTGAACGCACTCCGGTAGTAAGTTTTATTTTTTTATTTTTATTAATGTTTCTTATTTTGATTATTTTTAGTTAATAATTTCGTAGCTATTAAATTCAGAAATTTAAAATTCGGGATTTAAAATTTTGAAAAAAAATTAAAATTCAAAAAAATAATAATTTAGAAATAAAAAATTCCAAAATTCTAAAATTTAAAAATTTAAATTCAAAATTTGAATTCTAAATTTCGAAATTTGAAATTTAAATTTTAAAAAATTTAATTAAATCAAAAAATTAAAAAAATTATTATTTTTGCTAGTAATTGATAGGGTGCAATCCTCCGAGATTATCATACCTCTATTGGGGCTCCTCATGGAATAATCTTCAGAGCTTATTCAACGGGCATTCGGAGATTGACTGACGCATAAGGATTAGTTTTTAGTTTACATTCAAGTTATTTCTATGTAAATTTTTTTAAAAAAACATAAAATTAAAAAAAAAGATTTAAAGAAAAATAAATATAAAAATAATAAAAAAAGAAAAAAAATCTGCTTGCTCATTTAATCAATACAACCTAATGACATTCCATAAACTTTTGAAAAATCATTGATTATTTGTTGCATTTAGTATTAAGCATTTGCATAAAATAATTTAAGGGCAAAAACCATTAAAAAAATAAGGTCGGGAAGTCATTACCTGTCCTTAGCCCAAAAATCACCACCTTGCATACATATCCTAAGCCAAATTAAATTAAAATCAATTAGACGTTGGCCTTAGAGTTTTCGAGCTCAATTAGGCTCTGGGAAAGAAGCGGCTGAAAGCCACTCCAGTGAGAATTTAGTAATTGGTGATGTCTAGGAAAGTTTTGCAACAGTGAGAACTGTTACGAGTATTGTGGTATCGGTGTATCCTTTCTGGCAACACCACACACCCTAGGACTTTTCTGGTCACTGGTTACTGGATCGCTTAACTGGTAAGCTCAAGCTTAATCTGAAAGGAAGATTAGGAGCTGTCTAATCTAGGAGAGAATTTTGGAAACTTTTTAACCTGATTAATCTCGGTGCAACTAGATTAAAAGCTACTAAACATTCGTTAATCTCAAGATTAAAGAGCCAATCTGTTGTGTGGTGTTAATTATGGTCATCTTGGTCTAGCCCTTCTTCTTTTCTCTTAGGATTTCGTTCATTTTAAAAATCAAATCTAATGAATTGTTGATAATGTATGCATGGTAGAAGGTCATTAAGGGATAAGTTAACCCCATTTGATCCTGAGATTGACAGAACTTTTCATCACAACCTGCGAACTGTAAACCAACCGTCAATCTCTACAATGGATATTAGAACTTTGAATGAGTTGTTTGCACCCGCATCTGCTAGTCCCCCTACTTGCATAGTATTACCTATTAATAATGCAGCCCAATTCGAGATTCGGGCTGCAACAATAAACATGTTATCCAAGTTTCATGGGTTCAGGAGGGAACAACCCTACATTCATCTAAACAAATTTTTGACAATCTGTCAAACGTTTAGAAATCAAAACTTAGATGAAGAGGGTATTAAATTAAGGTTGTTTTCCATGACTTTAGAGGATCGTGCTGCTGCATGGCTGTATTTCCTTGCTTCAAATTTCATCACATCATGGGAACAACTATTTAGGAAGTTCATGGCTAAGTTCTATCCCATGGTAAAAACTGAAAAAATTAAGGATGCCATCAGAACATTTAGAGAAAAATCTGAGGAGGAATTTTCCCAACTTTGAAAAAGATTCCATGATCTTTTGGTCAAGTGCCCGCACCATGGGCTTGATAAGGCTGATCTGGTCCACTTCTTTTATAAAGAACTACCTCCGGCACATAGAAACATGATCGAGTCCATGCACAAGGGAAGGTTCATGAACCAAACCCCGGATCAAGCCTATGAATTTCTTGTTGACTTAGCCGAGAACGCCCAAAATTGGAGTAGCTATGGTGAAGAAGTAAATAGAGATGAGTTCGGATCTAGAGAACTAAGTACCTACGGAATAAAAACAGATCCAGAACTAAAAAATGTCATGTCCAATCTGGTGAATGGGATGAACTGTTGGGAACCCGCCCATGCCGCTGATATTTCAAAAATTTTTCAAATGGCAGCGGAATCGGCATGCACGGGTTCGACGTTCATCGCATGAACGTTGTTTCGAGACCTTTCGTAATTAGGTAAGAATTAAAATTTTTAAAACTATTAGGAAGATCAAATCTTTACCTTGCGCGGGTAGATGATCACCGCAAATCTGAATTCGTGGTTTTGGAAGAGGGTTCGCTTGAAGCCGTTCAAACGTCCGGCCTCTACGGGTATCCACACGAAGCAGGATCCGATCCAAGCTTTCTATCTCACCGGGGTGCTAGCTCCCTTGCAGAGATAGCTTTGATGGCTGATCTCCTCTCTTTCTTTCAACTCTTGAAAGTGCTTGAGAGGAGGAAGAAGAAGGATGAAGAAGAGGAAGAAGATGAGCCCCTACGCAGCCTTCTTCTGTTGCTTGCGTTGGATGAAGAAAGGGAAGAGGAGGAGGCCGCCAACACTGGGAGAGCTTCTACCCTTGCTTGCGGCTGCAACTAAAGAGAGGAAGAGGGTGGCCACGGCACAAGAGGAAGAGGATTCCAATGCCCTAGGGTGCCGGCCTCATAGTCCCTCTTATAGCCATCAAGGGCTCCTCCAAAGTTGGAGCCCTAGATAACTTTCCAAAGAGAGAAGGGGGGCGCCGGCCCCTCTCTTCATGCCGCACACAAGGAGAGGAGGAGGGGCGTGATCCCTCCTTCTTGTGATGCCCTAATCCTCTTCCAAAGAGGATTGGGTGCCTTTCTTATGGTTTAATCCCAATCCAATTAGGATTAGCCAATTGGGTTCAATCTATGCTAGTCCTAATCCAACTAGAACTTGAATGAACCATGACTCAATTGAACTCTTCAATCCTAATCCAATTAGGAGTCATGTTGATTCATTAGATTATTAATTAATTTAGACTTAAGGAATCCTAATCCAATTAGGATTTGTTTAATTTTAGTCCTAATCCAATTAGGACTCTATTTGAATCCGAAGTCCTAATCCAATTAGGATTTCTAGGAATCCTACTCCAAGTAGGAATCCAATTTTAATTCAAAATTCCTAATCTCATTAGGATTGTAGGAATCCTATTCCAAGTAGGAATCCCAGTCCTACTCCAACTAGGATTCCCAGTCCTAATCCAATTAGGATTCTAGGAATCCTACCCGAAGTAGGACTCTTGTTTCAAGTCCAATTAATTAATTCCCTTGGTTCCTTCTTCAACTTCTTTATCAATCAAATTGATTACTTGTGATTCTTAATCACGATTTCAACCATCGGATCGGTCAATACTTCTAGTGTGTGTGACCCCATAGGTTCTATTCTGACTGGTAGTGAGATATATTGTGATCTCTATCTCAATATCATTGAAAACTCCTTTCAATGGGTTGGAACGATTCCAACTCAACTCATTAGGGTTTATCGATCATCGAGATAATCCCTGTGAGTCCCACCATCCACCAGTGACACCTAGCAGCATGTAGTGGCTACCCAGCAGAATGGAATGATGAACCTCTAGGTGCAGTTAACATGTGATACCGTCCTACTATCGTGGATCCCTACAGGACGGAGGTCATGGACAACTCGTCAAACCCCATCGTCTGTCATATGTCAAGATTTATTCGACTTGAGTTCGATAGTGGAAAACTCTTTTTCCACTTTATATTACTGCCCTGGCCAAGGTCTTAGAACTCAGTCTAACAAATCACATAGGATCACTCCTCTTCTATCAAGGTCGATAGATTCCTTATAGGTGCATACCCTACTCCTACTGTGAACCTACTGCAGCCAATCTACGCTGCATGGACCCATATGGCTAGAGACCATGTATGTGTGCAGTCAAACTACAATAACCTCACTGTGAGTAGCCGAAGCACCGCAGGTCAAAGGACCAGTCACACTACTGCAACATCAAGCAAGTCACTGACGAGTGGATAGACATCCAAGTGACTTCTTGTCTTGGTCACGCTCAGTACCCTTGTTCTCTAACAAGCACCTGCACTATCACTTCAGTGTCCCTTCACTGTGGACTCAAGTCTCGTCCATCCAGAAGAAAAGTGATCTGTGCACTGATCGGATCGATCACCGTCCTCGTGATGATCCATTGATCAGGAGCATTTAGAAATTAATTACCAATGATACATGGCTTAAATTCTCAACTCTTGAGAATATGTATCATCATCTTATTAATTTCTTGGACGATTCATAGACACATAAACAATATGAATGAAAAAGATGCCTTTTATTTATTCAATAATAAATAGTCAAGTACAAAATTATGTTCCTAGAATCAACAATGCGTCAGCCAAATTGGCTTCTAGGGCATACATCTAACAATCTCCCACTTGCACTAAAGCCAATTGGTCATATATCTTAGGCCCATCTTCTCAAGGTGGGCTTCAGTCTTTTGCTGACTCAGCTGCTTAGTGAACGGGTCTGCCATGTTATCCGCGGAGTCTACTCTCTGCACCTCTACATCATAGTCGCGTATGAAATGGAAGCGCCGCTCTATGTGCTTGGATTTCTGATGAGACCATGGCTCCATAGCTTGTGCTATGGTGCCAATGTTATCGCAGTAAAGTGTTATGGCATCTAATGACATTACACCTAACTCTGCAATTAACTTTTAATCAGAAGGTTTCCACTGCACCCTTAGATACGGCTTAACATTCAGCTTCTAAGGTAGAATCTATGATGATCGGTTGTTTGGAACTCTTCCAATTTACTGAACCACAATTGCACATATTCTGATGTAGACTTTCTATCATCAATATGTGTGCATCCTTCTACCTTCAACTCTGATCTTCTCCCAAAGACCAAGAACATGTCCTTAGTTCTTCTCAAGTACTTAAGACTGTTCTTTCACAGCTATCCAGTGCTTCTTGCCTGGATCCGACTGATATCTGCTTGTGACACTCACAGCAAGAGTTATATCAGGTTGTGTACACAGCATGGCATACATGAGGCTTCCAATTGCCGATGCATAGGGAATCTTGCTCATGTGTTGAATCTCTTCAGCACCTCCTCTATGTACATCTTCTGTGAAAGGCCAAGCATTCTTTTAGATCTATCTCTATAGACCTTTATTTCCAAAATATAGGATGCTTCCCCAAGGTCTTTCATGGAGAATTCTTTTGACAACCAGACCTTGACCGAGGTTAGCATGGGAATATCATTCCCAATCAGGAGAATGTCATCTACGTACAGTACGAGAAAAATGACAGCACTCCCACTAACCTTTTTGTAAACACACGGTTCCTCTTCGTTTTTGATGAAATCAAACATTTTGATTGCGTCATCGAAACGAGTGTTCCAACTCCGAGATGCTTGCTTTAGTCCATAGATGGACCTTTACAGCTTGCAGACCTTGTGATCTCCATCACTGGAAGTGAAACCCAAAGGCTGTTCCATATAGATATCTTCATCAAAATATCCATTCAGGAAAGCAGTTTTCACATCCATCTGCCAGATTTCATAATCATGAAATGCTGCAATGGCAAGCAATGTTCGGATGGATTTTAGCATGGCTATAGGTGAAAAGGTCTCCTGATAGTCAATGCCTTCGCGCTGACTATACCCTTTCGCCACAAGCCTTGCCTTATAGGTCTCTACCTCTCCATCCGAACCTATCTTCCTTTTGTAGATCCATTTGCATCCAATAGGTACAATACCTTCTGGTGGATCTACTAAGGTCCAGACTTGGTTGGAATGTATGGAGTCTAACTCTGACTTCATAGCTTCCAGCCATTTCTCGGAATCGATATCAGATATCGCCTCGTTGTAGGTTTTGGGATCCTGTATGTGATCCCTATCTCCCACTAGGAACATTTCCTCGGTATCCTCTTCTAGTATACCTAAGTATCTATCGGAAGGATGGGAGACCCTACTAGATCTACGAGGTGGTTGAGGGACATCGTGTATTGGCTCTTTATGAATGGGTTCTATAGGATCCATGACTCGTTGCTTTTCAGAGACTTTCTCTTCAAGCTCAATTTTCCTCCCACTGCCTCTATCAAGGATAAACTGATTTTCCAAGAAGATGGCATGACGGCTCACAAACACATTGTGATCCTCTGAGATGTAAAAATTGTATCCTAATGATATCCTATAAAACGAGCACTTATGGTCCTAGCCTCTAACTTGTCTGCCTGTAGTCTCTTGACGTGGGCCGGACATCCCCAAATCTTGAGATGACCCAGACTTGGTTTCTTACCATGCCATATCTCATACGGTGTGGTAGGAACGGATTTAGAGGGAACTCTATTCAATAAATAAATCGCTGTGAGTAAGGCATCTCTCCAAAGGAACATAGGTAAATCAGTGAAGCTCATCATGGACCTGACCATGTCCAACAGGGTCCGATTTCTCCTCTCTGACACCCCGTTGAGTTGAGGTGTACCCGGAGGTGTCCATTGTGAGACTATGCCGTTTTCTTTGAGATAGTCCCGGAATTTCCCACTAAGGTATTCTCCTCCTCGATCTGATCGAAGAGCCTTAAGAGGTTTTCCAGTTTGTTTTTCTACTTCATTCTTGAACTCTTTGAACTTTTCAAAAGACTCAGACTTATGTCTCATAAGATACACATACCCATACCGTGAATAATCATCGGTAAAGGTAATGAAGTAAGAATAACGTCCCCTGGCTAGCACATCGAATGGGCCACATACATCTGTATGTATTAGGGTAAGTATTTCAGTGGTCCTCTCCCCATGTCCTACAAAGGGCAGTCTAGCCATTTTTCCTTGAAGACAGGACTCGCAAACTGGATATGACTCGGAAGTCAATGAGCCGAGAAGCCCATCTTTATCCATTTTGTTCATCCTATCCTCTCCAATATGGCCAAGTCTGAGGTGCCACAAATATCTTTGGTTTATCTCATCTTTGGATCTTTTGGATCCTTTGGCACTCACATCTTGCTCGGTAACATTCACAGATACATCCATATGTAAATGATAGAGACTATCAATCATGAAACCACGTGCGACTATTTTATTTCTCAAATAAATAGAACAGCAGTCTTTGTCAAATGTAAAAACATGACCTTCCTGTGCTAGACATGAAACAGAAATCAAATTTCTGCTAGCAATAGGTACATAATAGTAGTCTCTAAGTATTAAACTAAATCCAGACGGTAGTCGCAGATGGTAGGTGCCCACAGCCACAGCAGCAACTTTTGCCCCGTTGCCAACCCGAAGGGTTACTGCACCTTCCGCCAGCCTTCTACTTTCCTTTAGACCCTGCATGGTAGTGCACAAATGAGCACTAGAACCAGAATCTATAACCCAACTAGAAGTAGAAGAAACCGTTAGATTAGTTTCAATTATGAGCAAGTCTATACCTTCTGAAGGTGTGTCACCTTTCTTGTTCTTCAGGCTCTCGAGGTATGAAGGACAGTTTCTCTTCCAGTGACCTTCGACATTGCAGTGGAAACATTTTTCTTTTGTCGTTAGCCTTTTTCTTTTGAACTTCCTTCTTTGGCTTCTTGTCTTTCTTCTGCTTCTTTGCAGGCTTCTTTTTCTTCCAAGTAGACTTTCTCTTGGAACCAGAAGTCAACTCAGCAGCAAGGACATTGCCCCTTGAACCTTTCAAGGCTCCCTCAACAGTTACCAACATGTTGATTAGTTCAGTCTTAGTGCATTCAATCTTATTCATGTGGTAGTTTACTATAAACTGACCAAATGAATCAGGAAGTGACTGTAGGATCAACTCCACTTGTAATTTCTTGTGCATGTCCATACCGAGCTTCTCAAGCTCCTCTAGGTCCTTGATCATGGTCAGACCGTGATCATGGACAGAATGCCCTTCGCGCATTTTCGCTTTGAAAAGTCTCTTGGACACTTCAAAACGAGCTGTGCGACTTTGTTCACCATACAACTCTTGCAGGTGTGCTACTATGTCCCTAGCAGTCTTCATACTTTCATGCTGGCATTGGAGTTCATTAGACATGGATGCCATCATATAGCATTTTACTCTAATGTCATCATCCAACCACTTTTTATGCATTTCACGCTGAACATCAGTAGGACGTGCTGGTAGTGTGGGGATATCTGAATCGAGTATGTAGCCTATCTTCTCACAGTCCAAAACTATTTTGAGATTTCTAAGCCAGTCTTTGTAATTGGTTCCGGTCAGTCGGTTGGTCTCAAGAATACGGGTCAAAGGGTTTGAAGCCGACATTGTATCTGCAGAGAGTAAAGATTCTAGTTAGACTTTTGTACTTGATCCTAATCTGTTCTAAGGTCTTTTAGAACAAATGTGACTCCCACTATTTTCTCGAATCCCTTACACTCCCTTGGTAGGAAAACGGAAATCCCACACGACTAGGGTTTCTAATGGGTACTGCGATCCCACCGATTTACATGCCACCTCACCTAACAGTTATTGGTGACACATAGATGGATGAGTGTACAACTCTTGTACAATGCTTCTCAAGCATGTTGCAGTGCAACTTGGTCTCTAAGCCATGAAGACCTCACCTAACAGTTATTGGTCCCATTTCTTAGTTAAGTCAGACCCACCGTATAACCGTAGGAATAAAGTCGTCATTGGGTCCTCACCTAACAGTTATTGGTGCCCAACCCCACCTTTACCCTACAACATCTCATGTCTATAGAGAGGTCCAGCCCCCCGATGCAACTTGACCACTGTGTCCAGCCGAGACAAATCAACATCAGAAAGGCCTTAGCAGCTCTACTACAGTGGAAGACCTATTGACTTAATATGGTTAATCAGGTCTTAGTGTTTGCAACTTGAGCCCTTCATAAGAGGTAATCGAACAATTGGCCAGGTAAGCAGGTGGGAGGCTCCCCTTACTCAGAGAGTAAGGTCCTAATTAAGTAACCACCTTTCATGCTTTCCTAGACACCAATTAGATCAATTAATCTAATATGACTTGCTCATGTCGGTTCACTCTCGACTTGATTGAGGTGGTTTTGATTTAGGTCTCAATTGGGTTTGCTACATCACATGTAAACCTATCTACCCGACTCGCATTCACATCTCATGCAAACGGTACATCACAGGCAGTTATAATCGCAGCATCAAATAAAGCTAAACTTTAACTAGGTGATGATCATGGATTCTAATTAGGTCATATTACAAGCACATGCACATCAATCGATCAAGTGGTCTTCAACTCTTGAATTGGTTCCAAGCCTCCTTGATTCGATCCTTGATCAACTCTTGATCCCATCGCCATCAACCGCTTAGATCACCTTTCATCTCATGCCTTTGCTTCAACTTGATTGTTGATGTACATCACATCACAGAAATACAATCAGATGTAAAATAAAAATAAAAATAAATTACATCCCCTTTTAGGAGGCACGCAGGCCTCTCAAAACATCAAATAAGATGCATGCAAGCATCTGGAAAATTACATGACATCACAGATCACATCGCAGGTCATTACATTTGATACCAAAAGGGTTTGAATCCTATGATCATCACCGTATGCAACAATTATAGTTTTCAGATCTGAAAACTAACTGATTATATCATGACATAGGTCGCTGATCATGCTAATCATGATTCTAAACTTTGTAATCCCATTAACAATGCAATTAGAATCATCTTTTTATCACATAAAAATCAGCATGCAAAAAATCAGCACCCCTGAAAAATCTGCATGCAGAATTTTTCAGCATGCATGATCATTCAATTTTCAGATCTAATAAGCCTTTAGATATTTAATTCCTACCTTAATCTACGAAACCTAGGCTCTGATACCACTATTGGAAACCCGCCCATGCCGCTGATATTTCAAAAATTTTTCAGATGGCAGCGGAATCGGCATGCACGGGTTCGACGTTCATCGCATGAACGTTGTTTCGAGACCTTTCGTAATTAGGTAAGAATTAAAACTTTTAAAACTATTAGGAAGATCAAATCTTTACCTTGCACGGGTAGATGATCACCGCAAATCTGAATTCGTGGTTTTGGAAGAGGGTTCGCTTGAAGCCGTTCAAACGTCCGGCCTCTACGGGTATCCACACGAAGCAGGATCCGATCCAAGCTTTCTATCTCACCGGGGTGCTAGCTCCCTTGCAGAGATAGCTTTGATGGCTGATCTCCTCTCTTTTTTTCAACTCTTGAAAGTGCTTGAGAGGAGGAAGAAGAAGGATGAAGAAGAGGAAGAAGATGAGCCCCTACGCAGCCTTCTTCTGTTGCTTGCGTTGGATGAAGAAAGGGAAGAGGAGGAGGCCGCCAACACTTGGAGAGCTTCTACCCTTGCTTGCGGCTGCAACTAAAGAGAGGAAGAGGGTGGCCACGGCACAAGAGGAAGAGGATTCCAATGCCCTAGGGTGCCGGCCTCATAGTCCCTCTTATAGCCATCAAGGGCTCCTCCAAAGTTGGAGCCCTAGATAACTTTCCAAAGAGAGAAGGGGGGCGCCGGCCCCTCTCTTCATGCCGCACACAAGGAGAGGAGGAGGGGCGTGATCCCTCCTTCTTGTGATGCCCTAATCCTCTTCCAAAGAGGATTGGGTGCCTTTCTTATGGTTTAATCCCAATCCAATTAGGATTAGCCAATTGGGTTCAATCTATGCTAGTCCTAATCCAACTAGGACTTGAATGAACCATGACTCAGTTGAACTCTTCAATCCTAATCCAATTAGGAGTCATGTTGATTCATTAGATTATTAATTAATTTAGACTTAAGGAATCCTAATCCAATTAGGATTTGTTTAATTTTAGTTCTAATCCAATTAGGACTCTATTTGAATCCGAAGTCCTAATCCAATTAGGATTTCTAGGAATCCTACTCCAAGTAGGAATCCAATTTTAATTCAAAATTCCTAATCTCATTAGGATTGTAGGAATCCTATTCCAAGTAGGAATCCCAGTCCTACTCCAACTAGGATTCCCAGTCCTAATCCAATTAGGATTCTAGGAATCCTACCCGAAGTAGGACTCTTGTTTCAAGTCCAATTAATTAATTCCCTTGGTTCCTTCTTCAACTTCTTTATCAATCAAATTGATTACTTGTGATTCTTAATCACGATTTCAACCATCGGATCGGTCAATACTTCAAGTGTGTGTGACCCCATAGGTTCTATTCTGACTGGTAGTGAGATATATTGTGATCTCTATCTCAATATCATTGAAAACTCCTTTCAATGGGTTGGAACGATTCCAACTCAACTCATTAGGGTTTATCGATCATCGAGATAATCCCTGTGAGTCCCACCATCCACCAGTGACACCTAGCAGCATGTAGTGGCTACCCAGCAGAATGAAATGATGAACCTCTAGGTGCAGTTAACATGTGATACAGTCCTACTATCGTGGATCCCTACAGGACGGAGGTCATGGACAACTCGTCAAACCCCATCGTCTGTCATATGTCAAGATTTATTCGACTTGAGTTCGATAGTGGAAAACTCTTTTTCCACTTTATATTACTGCCCTGGCCAAGGTCTTAGAACTCAGTCTAACAAATCACATAGGATCACTCCTCTTCTATCAAGGTCGATAGATTCCTTATAGGTGCATACCCTACTCCTACAGTGAACCTACTGCAGCCAATCTACACTGCATGGACCCATATGGCTAGAGACCATGTATGTGTGCAGTCAAACTACAATAACCTCACTGTGAGTAGCCGAAGCACTGCAGGTCAAAGGACCAGTCACACTACTGCAACATCAAGCAAGTCACTGACGAGTGGATAGACATCCAAGTGACTTCTTGTCTTGGTCACGCTCAGTACCCTTGTTCTCTAACAAGCACCTGCACTATCACTTCAGTGTCCCTTCACTGTGGACTCAAGTCTCGTCCATCCAGAAGGAAAGTGATCTGTGCACTGATCGGATCGATCACCGTCCTCGTGATGATCCATTGATCAGGAGCATTTAGAAATTAATTACCAATGATACATGGCTTAAATTCTCAACTCTTGAGAATATGTATCATCATCTTATTAATTTCTTGGACGATTCATAGACACATAAACAATATGAATGAAAAAGATGCCTTTTATTTATTCAATAATAAATAGTCAAGTACAAAATTATGTCCCTAGAATCAACAATGCGTCAGCCAAATTGGCTTCTAGGGCATACATCTAACATGAACAAGTTAAGTAAAAAGTTTGATGCTTTCACTGTTTCCACTAATTCGAGTTCATACAAAGAGTCAAATCCCATCATAAAAGTGGAACACGAGCCACAGGGCTTATGTATCTTGTATAACAGTTCTGAGCATCTAGTGGAGTGCTGCCCTAATCTGCCCACCATAAAGGCCGAGCAAGCAAATGCTCTAAATTCATATAGTGCCTTTAAGAAGCCCACTCCCAACTCATTCAGCCCAGTTTACCACCCTGATAATAGGTTCTATCCAAATTTCTCATATAAGCAGAACGAACCTATTCAGCATCAAGGTGGTTCCCCAGGTTTTCAGAACAACTTCCCCAGGATAGGTCTATCACAAATGAACCAACCTTTAGTTCCATCTGTACCTCCTTATAATGCCCCTATCCCACAGCAACCTTCACCATTAGAAACTGTCACGCTCCCGGCCCGAGATCGCGAGCCGGGGGTCCGCACCAACCGCCGCACACTCGTAGGAAACTCCCCCCACGAGCATGCAAGGCATCTTAACCGAACATGTCAATTATATATATATATATAATAATTCAACTGAAATAAATGCAATCTTACTCCATTGACTGACCCAAATTATATAGTCTCACAGTTCTAAATACGCAGCGGAACAATAAAGATAAAACATTAATTTAAATAAAGTCTAATCTAGGATAACTTGTGCTTCAGTTCTTCTAGTCGCTCTTTCATTTTAAATTCTCGATAGGTTAGTTCTCAGAATCTGTAAAACAACAAGAAATTGTATAATGAGTTAGACATCCTAGTAAGTAATAAATACCTTAACTAGTCAATTCATATAATAACATAAAATATAAATACAAATTATGATGAATCAACATAATAACATAATCAATTCCTTTTCAAGCACAAATTCATTAAAATTCGTATTTTTCAAATATCTATATACATAATCATAAATCTGATTCGAAACAAATCATATTCATCTCATCAGCCTTTAGCTACGACCACACTTATACCCTGTGGCTAGGCCAGAAACAGAACCGTACTTATACCCTGCAGAGTGGTTCAGAATACCGCACTTATATCCTGCGAAGTGGGCCAGAATACCATACTTATACCCTGTGGTGGGGCCAGAATTGGCAATGCATAACCCCCTATTGGCAGGGTCCAGAACATAGCCAGGCTGAGAGTTCTAAATCTGATGCACATCAAAATTCTTTTGTAAGATAATAGATATATCATAATCCGTTCTAAATATGCATACGATGCAAAAACAGTAATACAACAATAGTCCAAAAAATATTATTCCAATTCATATATCTATTTTTCATTCAAAGTATCATCTCGTAAAATTCATAAATCACATATAAATTCATTAACAATTTATTCGATGCAAAAATAATATTATATAAATGAAGAGTCTAGAGAAGGCAGTTCATTACTTACCTTGAACGCGATCCACAACAAATCCAATTAATCTCACAAATTCCTCGCAGAACCTAATATCCAAAAATCATATTTTCTTTTAAAATTAATCATAATATATATAAAACTTAAATTTTAACATTCTTCCAGGGCCGACCCTGCAGAAGTGTCTAGCACCCCGGGTTCGGATTCGGATTCGAATTCATACCCATAAACCACCCTCCTCCTTTTATTTTATTATTATTTTTATTATTATTATTTTCTTTCTTTCTTTCTTTTCTTTTCTTTCTTTTCTTTTTTTTTTCTTCTCTTTTCTTTTCTTTCCTTTCCTTTTCTTTTTCCTTCTCCTCCCGAAGCTTCCTCTCCTTCCTTTTTTTTTTCTTCTTCTTTTTCTCTTCCCCTCTTCTCCCGCGACCATGGAGGGGAAGATGCGACCCCATGCCGAGGCTCGGAAGGGGTGGCGGCCAGAGGCCGGCAGTGCCGGCGGCGCCTGCGGCCGGTCGGCGGTGCCCGCGACTTGCGGTGGTCGGCCTTCTCTCCGACCCATGGAGAAGAGAGGGCTCGGAAGGGCGGCGACTGACCCTCTCTTCTTCCCATAGAGGAGAGAGAGAGCTCAAGAGAGGAAGAGCTCGCGGCGGGGACCCACAGCGTTGGCGGTGCTCGCGGCCGCACACGGGTAAGTCCCCTCTTCCTTCTCTTCTTCTTTCTTTCTTTCTTTTTTTTTTCAAATGGTTTAATAGAGAGATGAAGTTAGGAACCTTACCTCAGCCCCGGCAAAGATCCGGTGGCTTTCTTCTTCTCTGGCAGCAAACGGAGGAGAAAAGGGTCATCCATGCTGTGGCTGCTCGGCTCTCTCTCTCTCTCTCTCCCTCTCTCTCGGCCGGCAGCCCAAGGAAGAAGGATCCCCCCTTCTCCCTCTTCTTGGTGTGGCGGCTCTCCTCGGTGGCCTCAAGGAGAAGGAGAGGAAGCCCTAAAAATAGGGCTTCCTTCTTCTTCGGGATGGAAGGAATTCCATCCCGTTGCCTCGCGTGCGTTGCACGGGAGGCCAAGGTTTGGGACTGGGCCGGTCAAATGGATCGGGCCCAGTTCCAGGGTCTCATATTCTCCCCACCTAAAAAAAATTTCGTCCACGAAATTTTCGTACATGCAATTCAAGAGTAGAAAATACTTCTTTCAAATCAAGTCATAACATTTTTTAAATCAAAGTCATCTTGTCTGACCAATGTCAAATAATTCCATTCACCACACTTCCTCTGCACACACTGATTTAAACTTCAACATACCCATGTCAAGTCTAGATTTTTTTTTCCTAGAATTACTTGCTTATTGGTACATTCATTATTATGTCTTAATCCGTGTGAACACTTTCAAAATTTAAAAGTTCATATTCTTCTTTTGACAACTAATCAAAAATGTTATGTAACTATTTAATCTTTTCTAGCAGTATAACGAGTTATCTAACAAAGAGCAGTGGATATGGTTAGACAATAAATAAAAATAAATATTGGAACTAGATTAATACCTGTTGTCAACACATCAGAAGCCTGTGCATCTTGCTGTGTAAGTGCAAATACTCTTCCTTGAGTCTTTGGCCCCTGGCTTCCTTTCATTGCCTGAGTAGATCTATTCTCGTTTCTTTGTGGGCAGTCTGCAATTTTATGACCTATCTTACCATATCTAAAATAGGCACCGGTGTTCCAATGGCAATCCTTGTCAGCATGAGCCTTACCACATCTGAAACATTTATTGATATTCATCTGCTTAAGGTTGTCACTCGTGGATTTCTTGTTTGAACTTTTGGCGTTTTTATTGCTCTGCCCCTAAAATTCATTCGATCTGTTCCTCTTCTTTTGATTTCTTTCCCTTTCCAACCGTTCATCATTAACTTCTCTTTCAATTATTAAAGCCTTATTTACCACAACTGCATAGGTAGTCAATTCATAAGGTACCACTTATTTTCTAATTTCAGTCTTTAGTCCCATGTCAAATTTATGCGCTCGATGTAGCTCATCCTCGACTAACTTTGGAACAAATTTGTTTAGCTCGATAAATTTAGCCTCGTATTCTGCAACAGTCATATTTCTTTGCTTTAGATGAATAAACTCATGCTCTTTTTGCATCCTTACACTCCAAAGAAAATACTTATCATAAAATGCTCCTCGAAATTTTTCCCAAGTGAGTGGCTCCCTATCCTGCTCATATTTATGTTCCAACATCAGCAACCAGTTGAATGCCTCACCTTGCATCATGTATGATGCAAACAAAATCTTTTCATCATCCTGGCATCTCAAGACAGCAAATGCTTTTTCCATCTCTGTAAGCTAATTGTCTGCTTCCAACGGTTCTGTAGTCCCCTTGAAAGCTGGAGGAGCCAGCCTCTTAAATTCAGCTATACTGCTACGCTGTTCACACTGTTCCCCTCGTCCGTGCTGTGGCTGCTCGGCTCTCTCTCTCTCTCTCCCCCTCTCTCTCGGCCGGCAGCCCAAGGAAGAAGGATCCCCCCTTCTCCCTCTTCTTGGTGTGGCGGTTCTCCTCGGTGGCCTCAAGGAGAAGGAGAGGAAGCCCTAAAAATAGGGCTTCCTTCTTCTTCGGGATGGAAGGAATTCCATCCTGTTGCCTCATGTGTGTTGCACGTGAGGTCAAGGTTTGGGACTGGGCCAGTCAAATGGACCGGACCCAGTTCCAGGGTCTCACAGAAACCATGATGGCTAATATGATGAAACAACAATAAGATTTTATCAAGCAACAACAACAGACCAATACAGCCCAAGCCCAGAGTAACCAATTCCATGCGCAAGCAATTGCA